>NW_026652294.1:44693408-44817569 GCF_009828535.3 Hylobates moloch
TTTTTTTATTGTTTTTAGACAGAGTCTCACTCTGTTGCCCAGGCTGGAGTGCAGTGGTGCGATCTCGGCTCACTGCAACCTCTGCCTCCCAGGTTCAAGCAATTCTCCTGCCTCAGCCTCCTGAGTAGCTGGGATTACAGGTGCTTGCCACTACGCCCAGCTAATTTTTTGTATTATTAGTAGAGACGGGGTTTCAGCATGTTAGCCAGGCTGGTCTCGAACTTCTGACCTCGTGATTTGCCCGCCTTGGACTCCCAAAGTGCTGGGATTACAGGCGTGAGCCACCGCGCCCGGCCACACTGGTCATATTTTAAAACATCAAATGTCCAAAGATCGTCTGTGAGCTTGCTGATGGATGAGATTTCAGATATCACCTCGTTCAGACTCAAACTATCCACAAGATGTGCTGCCATTCATAGTGGACAACTTATAGGGGTAGGGTTCATTATTGGTCAAGTTTCAGATTGCCTACAATCTTATCCTGCTTACAAGCTGTGTCAGCTCAAGCAAGTTTTAAAAACTCTCGTTCGTCTGTAAAATATGAATGTTAACAGCACCTACAGCAATGTAACATCATTGGCTATTTTCTGTCATGTAGAAAGCAGAGAGATGTAGCCCATGGTGATTGTTCTGAATCTTTACAGGCACTTTAACTACCCCTACCGGAATCACCGAGAAGGTTTGCTAAAACACATGTTGCTGACTCCCACCCTCTGTTTCTGGGGTAGGGCCTGGAAATCAGCATTTGTAACAAGTTTCCAGGTGTTATTGATGCTGTTGGTCTGGATACCACACTTTGCGAACCACTGGTCTATAACAAGAAAGAAGAATAAAACCAACATATTAAAAAATCAAAGATAGTTGCATGATAGGAGAAAAGGAGGGAAGGAAGGAAGGAAGGAAGGGAGAGAGGGAGGGAGGGAGGGAGGGAAGGAGGGAAAGAGAGAAAGATAACATATTCTGTCTTCCCCAGAGAGATTCAATCCCTTCTTGAGGCTTAGCTGCTTCTCTTTTGGTTTCGTGAACTACCCCAAGATCATTCCATTCAAGTCCCTTTCTTGAGCTATTATAATTTGGTGTTTTTACAGTTCAAAATATCATTAAAGGGTTCTTGATGGGCAATGCAGTCCCCTATTTGAAAAGCCAAATTTCAAACATCCAGAAAGTATCTATACCCTGTAAAAACAAGAAGGGTCTAACCTCCAGAATAAGACGAAGGCTTTCAAACAAAGGTAAGAAGACTCTCCCTCCAGGTAGACATCATAGCTGAGCACAGCTCAGTGACAACCGAGGAGATGAATCACAGACTTGAAAAATTAGTTAAAAGCCCACAGGATTTGCTATGCAGCCAGGATATGAGGCGCTTGTCAGCCCAGCCCGCATTTGCAGTGCCACACTGTAGTCTGCTACGGTGGAACAGGCCTGGGCTTTGGGAGCCAGACAGACTTAAATGTGAGCCCCACCTTTGCCATCACCAGCTGTGTGGCCTCAGATAAGTTACTCAGCATTTCCAAGCTTCAGTTACCGCATGTGTTAAATGAATTAATAACAGTGTCCACTGGACAGAAATTACACAGGGTGTTTTCCACAGTTTACCAATCAGTGGGATTACCAATTGATCAATCCCACAGATTGATAAGCTGTGGAAAGCACCATTTATAACTCCCGGACCATTTCTGGGAGGTGAAGATAAATCGTATCATCATTGTTAGGACACAATGGGAGGAGGAGGCCAAAAAGATGAACGTTAATGAGAAATGGTTATGCAGAATACAGAACAGTCACAGGTGTGTGTCAGGTAACACGGCCAGAGGGTTGACTGGGGCTTTTTCCATGACCCCTCCCCAGCTGCAATAAACTCTACTACAGGGAGACACAAGTGCAGGACCCCAGCTCTTATTCTAATTTTTTTTTTTTCTCTTTTTGAGATGGAGTCTCGCTCTGATACTCAGGCTAGAGTGCAGTGGTGCGATTTTGGCTCATGCAACCTCTGCCTCCCAGGTTCAAGAGATTCTCCTGCCTCAGCCTCCCAAGTAGCTGGGACTATAGTCACGTGCTATCACGCTCGGCTAATTTTTCTTTTTGTATTTTTAGTAGAGCCACGGTTTTGCCGTGTTGGCCAGGCTGGTCTCAAACTCCTGACCTCAGGTGATCCACCTGCCTCAGTATCCCAAAGTGCTGGGATTACATGTGTGAGCCACCACACTCGGCCTCATTCTAATTCTTAATCCACTGCCAGACCCTCATTTTTTGTCAGTTTACTTCTCTCCACTCAGTAACTTCAATTCTTGGTCACAGCACAGAGTAACCAAAACTTTCCCTACCAGAGCACAATCACACCATGTCTGGAGAAAGCCCTGGCATTCCTGAGTTCCCCTTGTGAGGGCTCCAAAGCAGATGCCTCCAGAGATGTCTGATCCACCAGCCTGCTCGCCAGCGTGGTGAGTGGTGTAGCAGGGGCCTCTCACCAGGGGTATTCCTGCTTCCTTTCGCCTGTCCTGGCCCCATCACAGGAAAGCCCTCTGCACCTATAACTGGGCCCCTCCAGCTGAGACCTACCATGTGTAATGCTCAGGTAACTGAGCTGATTTCTAAGGAATAAACTTGCCAGGACGTTGGCACCCAGATACATGCTGTCCCCTTTTAAGTGGGATCTATGTGAGGATGCGCAGAACCAGGGATGTCATCTTGGTATAGATGTCTCCAACTCTGGAATTCTCTGAGCCATCAACACTCACAGCCTGTCTTCCCTCTACAATACTGATATTGGTGGCAAATCTTCATTTGCTCCAAGTGGATTTGATTTTGAAAATAGCTAAGAGCTATTTAACACCAAGCCTTGAGAAGAAGGGTAATCAAGCAATTGAATAGCAGTTTGGGTAATAAACAAGTGTGACTTGGAGATTGATTTTTCTGAGCATGGGCCATAAACCGATTCTGAGAGTAATCAGAAATGCAGGTATACAAGTGTTCCCACATGCCCTTTCTTCTCAAGTAAATGAAGTGTAAACTCATGAATGCTGAGGCCTACTGTGCACCAGACGCTTTCCATATATAATCTTGTTAGAACCTCGCAACAATTCTATGATCAAAGTTTGCAAAAGAGGAAACAGATCCCCAGAGCAATAACTTTTCAGTTTCACAGAAATAATAACTGGCAGAGGCAGGGTGAGACTTTAAGCTACCTGATTCCCAAATACTCATGCGCTAGGACTTACTCAAAAGCCTTTGCACTCACCCAGAGCTGGGGACTTGGTTCCTGTCTCGGCTGCCACCTTTTGGGTTTCATCCTCTCTTGCTGTCTGTTCTCTGAACCTCAGCTTCCCACTCGGCACCTTCCTGCTCTTTAAAACGTGAAGTCAGTATAACTTTGCCTAATAAAGTAAACCTTCAAAAAGCTCTGATAAAAATAATATTCACAGTATTCAACTGGCAAGATACCCCTACTTTTCTCAGAAGTCACCCCAAAGCAACAAGGGAACAATAAAAAACAAAAAAGAAATATGGTCACAAACTCTGTCTTCCATGTAACTAGGAAACATCAGTAACTTAAAGTAACAGTACAGTTGGTTCTTGTTCATAGCAGCTATGGTCTACTAAGTCACTACAAACGCTGAGTTACCAAATATTGAACCACTGTTAGAGGAGATACAGAGCTGGGCTCCTGCAAACCTCTGGTCACAATATATTCATCAACCAATCAATACACAACCTTATGTGTAGACTTTACGTAACAGATAGTTGACCCTTCAACAACATGGGCTTGGACTGCACAGATCTACTTATATGCCTATTTTCTTCCACCTCTGTCACACTTGAGACAACAAGACAAACCCCTACTCTTTCCCCTCCTCCTTATTATGTTCTTCTTTTCTTTTTTTTTTTTTTTGAGATGGAGTTTCGCTATTGTTGGCTGTTGTTGGCACGATCTTGGCTCACTGCAACCTTTGCCTCCTGGGTTCAAGCGATTCTCCTGCCTCAGCCTCCCTATTAGCTGGTATTACAGGCATGTGCCACCACGCCCAGCTAATTTTGTATTTTTAGTAGAGACGGGGTTTCTCCATGTCAGTCAGGCTGGTCTCGAATTGCTGACCTCAGGAGATCTGCCAGCCTTGGCCTCCCAAAGTGCTGGGATTACAGGCATGAGCCACCTCATCCAGCCATGATGTTCTTAATAACATTTTATTTCCTCTAGTTTATTGTTAGAATACAGTATATAATACCTATAACATATAAAAAATGTGTTAATTGACTGTTTATGTTATCAGTAAGGCTTCCAGTCAACAGTAGGCTATTAGTAGTTAAGTTTTGGGGAAGTCAAAAGGTATACATCAATTTTCGACTGCACAAAGGGTCAGTTCCCTTAGTAACCGATTTGTTCGAGGATCGACTATATATTGTTAATTCATTAACACTGAACTCATGGTCAACAGCATGATAATTCATGCCTGAACAAACGTTATCTAAACACATGTGTTTTTTTCTGTAAGGCATAGCACAGACTTCTTGTGCTCAGAAACACTAGACTGTGCTTCAGCACTATGTTTGGTGGCCATTTTAAATGGCAAAATCACCAATTGATATGGTTTGGCTCTGTGTCCCCACCCAAATCTCATCTCGAATTGTAGTCCCATAATCCTCATGTGTCGAGGAGGGTACGCAGTGGGAGATGATTGGATCATAGGGGCCGTTTCCCCCATGCTGTTCTCATCATAGTGAGTTCTCGTGAGATCTGATGGTTTTATAAGTTTCTGACAGTTCCTCCTTCACATTCTCTTTCCTGCTGCCTTGTGAAGAAGGTGCCTGCCTCCCCTTCGCCTTCCACCATGATTATAAGCTTTCTGAGGCTTCCCCAGCCATGTGGAACTGAATCAATGAAACCTCTTTTGTTTATAAATTACCCACTCTGGGGTATCCTTTATAGCAGTGTGAAAATGGACTCATACATCAACCAAAAGCTCAAAAATGTGAAAAATGTGGCATTAAATAAACCATGTTGTTTACAGTCTGAAAGCAGAAACAAGAAGGCAAAAGGTTGAGATACAAGAGCTCACAGAAGATAAGTGAGCTCATAGAAGGAAATAAAACATAAGTTGGAAGCTTAGGAAAAATAAAAGATAAAAAAAATCCTTAAAGGTCACATTAGAAGCAGCATATAGAAGGATAAACACTTCTGTGAACATATAAAGAAATACAGAGAACAGAAGTGAGGAAAGCAAAGAAAATGAAATGGAATAATCAAAATTTGAACACGGAAAAGAAAACAACAGAGAAGAAAGACATGCATGATACAATATATTAATATAAAATAATTGATATCTCCAAAAACATGAACTACAAGAGGATACATGTCAACTAACTGGAGATAAATGGGAAAAAATATGGCAAAAGGAGGATGGAATTGTAGGACTAAGAGAGAAACAAAAGTGGTTAGTGGTTCAGAGTAAAATGAAAATATTAGAACCCTTGAAAATATAGAAATGAAATCCCTAACAAAAGTTGTGCAGCTGTGGGGAGGAAGAAAAAGTTAACATTTATATATGATATATCAAGTAATTGAGCTATAAGTGTACTTAACAATTGTAAGTTAAACAACGGAAAAATAAAGTCAACTAAAATTGAGTGGTAGAAGTTAAGGGCAAAACATAAAGAAGGTGTCATATGCCAAATTTGTTGTTATCTGTAGATATTACAATGTTTACATAGATATGTAAATGACATATACAAATACCTATATGAAATATGCATCTTAATGTTTAAAAAAGTAACTCTTAAACTGAAATAAAAATTTTCCAAATTAGTAAAGCAGACACACACAAACACACACACACTTAATGCAGAAAAATTCAACCCAGAAAGGTTAAAATATAGAGAAGGGCAAATAAAATTCAAAGAAGGAACTGCTCATAATCTTAACAGATAAAATTATATTCCAGGCAAAAAGACTTCAGTGAATCAAAGTAGAACCCTTTAAAATAATACAGGTTCAATTTACAATGAAGATCTAACAGTTATTGATAATTGTGTACCAAATAACAGCATTATTATTCATAGAGGAAATGAACAGGAAATCACTAGATAAGTAGACAGACATCAAGATAGAAGACTTTATTTCACCTCTCCAAATCCATAAAAGAGAAACTAAACAAAAAATAAAAATAAAAAAGGATAAAGAAACTCAAGGAACATAATAATATGGACAAAATTGATATATAGTTACCTCTCTACCTTAGAGACAGAGGTAGAGGTATCTTCCTTATAAGTACTTATGAATCATTGGGGAAAATCTCATCATGAGGTCAGAAAGTAAACCTCAGTAAATTCCCACAAGAGAAAATAGTTCAGAAATCTCTCTCTGATCACAGGGAAATAAAACTAAAAGGCAATTACAAAACTAGGGGTAAAAAAATACTCAACCCTCTGGAAATGTTAAAACATTTTTTAAATGTTGAGTTAATTACAAAGAACTAGAAAAATAAAGATAAGAAACTACTATATACCAGAACATGCAGGATACAGCTAAAGCAGAACTCAGAGAAACATCTTTAACTATATTAACGAACTAAAAAAAAGAAAAATAAATAACTTAAATATTATCAACCTGGAATCTTGTAACTCATAAAATAAGCCAAAATCAGCCAACCAGTCAAAAGAATAAGGAAAACAGAAAAATCCCTGCCTCCACTAAAATAAATTTTACATTAATCAAAGATACAAATATTATAAAGAAATAATTAAAAATTGCTATTTCTATTTTTTATTTCTATTTTTATTTTTTTGAGACGGCGTCTTGCTCTGTCGCCTAGGCTGGAGTGCAGTGGAGCAATCTCGGCTCACTGCAAGCTCCACCTCCCGGGTTCACGCCATTCTCCTGCCCCAGACTCCCAAGCAGCTGAGACTACAGGTGCCAAAAATTGCTATGTTTTTGATGTAAGAAACAGCATTCCATAAAAGGAAAAGCTGAAACACCACACCACTGAGAATATATAGTAAAATTTCTACATTAAAAAAAATCCATAAAAACAAAGAAAAGGTAAGAGGAAAAATACGCTTCCTCTGGTAGGAAATAATAATTTATTAATATATAAAAAGCCCCCAAACTCAATAGGAAAAGAAGACAGAGAGCATAAGAGAAAAATGGGCAAAGATTATGAATAGATATTTTAGAAAAGGAAAAACAAATGGCTTTTAAAACTTTGAAAACATGCTCAGCTTTACTCATACTTAGAAAAATCAAAATAAAATTCCAATTTTTTAAACTATTAAATGGTCATAGAGGAAATATTGGATAATCCACTGTCTTGCAAAAACGTAGGGAGAAAGGTATTCACATTGCTGAGGAGAGTGAAAACTGTGCTATTGACAGCAAGTGGGCAATAACCCAAAAACCAAAGTACATTTGCCTTTGATTCCAAAATTCTACCTCTAGAAATGTAGCTGTAAAATACACTCACACACTTGTGAGATAACACACACACAAGTTTTTTAGAGCATTGTTTACAGTAGCAAAAGAATTAAAACAACTTCAATATCCATCAGTAGGATGGGAGCTAAATGTTTTGAGGTAGTGATACAATGGATACAATATGGTTTTGTTTGTTTGTTTGTTTTTGAGATGGAGTCTCACTCTGTGGCCCAGGCTGGAGTGTAGTGGCACGATCTCGGCTCACTGCAACCTCTGCCTCCCGGGTTCAAGCCATTCTCCTACCTCAGCTTCCCGAGTGGTTGGGATTACAGGCACCCACCACCACACCTGGCTAATTTTTGTACTTTTAATAGAGATGGAATTTCACCATGTTGGCCAGGCTGGTCTGGAACGCCTGACCTCAGGTGATCTGCCTGCCTCAGCCTCCCAAAGTGCTGGGATTACAGGCGTGAGCCACTGCGCCCGACCCACAATGTGTTTTTAAAAGGAAACAGCTCTGAAATACTAATAAGGAACCAACTTTAAGGTTTACAATTGAAAGTAAAAAGGAAAGTGAAAAAAAAAAAAATAGGTCTCATACTACTGTCTATGCCCACCAAAACAATCTATGTTGATACTGATATACCTCTACACAAATATATTTGTGTAGGAAGGAAACTGAGAGCAGTCCATATCTGGGCAGGAAATAAGGGTGGCTGGCTGATGGGCAGTGAGGAGGAGGAGTGATCTAAGGTTCGTGATATGCTATTTTTCAGAGTTTGGATTTTGAATCTGTGAGTGCATTACCTATTTAAAATATGTATTTTAACTTTAAGACAGTGTGGATGGGGAGTGGCAGGGAAGCGTGGAGTTTAGTTGGCTTCCCACCAACCATACTGCTCAGCTGGGCGTCTCTGTGTGGAACACAGGGAGAGGTGGGACACAGATGACCAGCTGAGCAGTGGAGTTGGTGGGAAGCACAGGAGGATGTGCTAGGAATTGTGAGGCATCCTCCTTGCCTCTCCTTGTGGGTACTTCCCTGGCCTCAGCTCCAGGGTCCTCCCTACACTGTGACCTCTTCTATCGTACATAGCCCAAGTTCGCTGTCCTCTCAGGGCCCAACCCACAGTCCTCTGTCGCAGAATTCAACTTCTAGTGGCAAACGGGTTGATTAATTATAGCCTAGTCTATAAATTGGTTTCCCCTAAATCCAAGCTCCACTCTTTTTCAAGGGGTAGCCAGGAGGATGAGATAACACAAATATGAACCCATTCCCTGTAATATCTCCAGCAGAGGCTGTTAGTGGGAGGTAACTTACAAACAGGAAGAAATGTGAGGATGGGGCAGTGATAGGCAAGTTTAGTATAAAACTGGTGGGAGAGGGCACACCTTTGAAATCACACATTTGTGCTTACATTCCTGCTCTGCTTCTTATCAACCACGTGACCTTGAGCTAACAACAGCCTCCACCACTCTTGCATGGTTTTTGTGAGGATTGGTGATGAGATAGTTTAAAATGGCAGGCACATCGTAAGTGTTTGATAAGTGGTAGGTGTTGCTATGAGCAAACTTTGAAATGCCACGTGATTTCATTTATATGTGGAATATAAAAAGGTAGAGAGTAGAATGGCGGTTAGCAGAGGCTGGGGGTCAGGGTGGATGGGGTAAGGGGAGATGTAAGTCAAAGCATACAAACTTTCAGTGAGCCAGGAGGACTAAATTCTAGCGATCTATTGCACGACATGGGGACTATAATTAATAATAATGTATTATGTATTTCAAAATTGCTAAAAGAATGCGTTTTAGATGTTCTCCCCATAAGGAAATGAAAAGAATATATGTGAGGTAACAGATTTGTTAATTTGCCTGATTTAATCATTACACAGTGTATGCTTGTATCAAAACATCATGTTGTACCCCATAAATATATACAATCATTATTTGTTAATTAAAATAAAAATAAATTTTTTAAAAATTATTTTCTAAGAGTTCAATTCAGGCACAGGTAAGTCAAGATTTTAAAAATCCTTAAAAAAAGAGGCTTGGGGCCAGGCGTGGTGACTCACACCTGCAATCCTAGCACTTTGGGAGGCCAAGGCGGGCTGATTGCCTGAGCTCAGGAGTTTGAGACCAGCCTGGGCAACACAGTGAAACCCCATCTCTACTGAAATACAAAAGAAATTAGCCAGGTGTGGTAGTGTGCATCTGTAGTCCCTGCTATTCGGGAGGCTGAGGCAGGGGAATTGCTTGAACCTGGGAGGCAGAGGTTGCAGTGAGCTGAGATCGTGCCACTGCACTCCAGCCTGGGCAACAGAGCAAGACTCCGTCTCTACAGAAAAAAAAAAACAAAAAAAACAAAAAAAGGCTTTGAGAAGATGGATTATGCACTGCCTGAGAGTGATACTTTCTTAGGACACAGGACGAAGCCCACACAGGGAAGAAGAGGTGGAGAAGCCAAGACTCCCTGTCATTCTGCATATATGGGACCCACTCATGTTTCCCTTAGACTTGGTTCTAGAGTCTGGAGAGGCCTGAACAGGAAGGCAGGAAAAGTAACTCTGTCTCTGTGGTCCCTGCCTCCTTCCCAGGTGAATGCTTGCACCACCAGGCTCTCCTGTGCAGGACAGTACTGCTTTCTGCAGCATTCCAAGAGGTACGGAAAGACAAGGGGAAAAGAGAGAAGCCTTCATTTATGGAAGTTCCTGCGTGTGCCTTTTATGTAATCTCTCTTAATACAATACTGGCAGACAGATTTCAATGTGCCTATTTTATCAATAAGGAAACCAGTGCTTAGCCAGGTAATGACAGGTAATTAAAAAAGTATCCAGACTATACTCTCCTGATTTGGAAATCTAAATTCTCTTCACTATACCATGCCATGTCTTTCACTTGTACAAGCTCATAGGACACCAACCACAGCAATCATATATATATATATATTTTGAGACGGTGTCTTGCTCTGTCACCCAGGCTGGAGTCCAGTGGCACGATCTCAGCTCACTGCAAGCTCCACCTCCCAGGTTCATGCCATTCTCCTGCCTCAGCCTCCCAAGTAGCTGGGGCTACAGGCGCCCACCACCATGCCTGGCTAATTTTTTTGCATTTTTAGTAGAAATGGGGTTTCACTGTGTTAGCCAGGATGGTCTCAATCTCCTGACCTCGTGATCCACCTGCCTCGGCCTCCCAAAGTGCTGGGATTACAGGTGTGAGCCACCGCGCCTGGCCAGCAATCATATCTTTGATTCTCTCTTGTGACATTTTATTTTCCTATGATTCACCTAATAAGGTTCAAGCAACATTTCAGATAACTGAAATCCAAGCATCTAGGAATCTTTGACTTTGAGACTTTCCTTCAGAATGTTAGAGACAGAAACTATCTGTGACATGAACCCAACCAAGTGAGGAAGTCTACTGAGGCTAGAATGTAGAAATGGACATGCCAGTGGCAGAAAGAAGTGTGATGGTATGAGTTGATCAGGTAAAAGTCCTACAGAAACCTCTGTGGAGTAGAGGAATGAGAAGAGGATTTGCAATGGTTCAAGGTCAGTAATACAGGTGGTAGAAGAACACTGGAAGGGAGGCTGAAACTGCAAGAGAAGTACAGGGATAAGTGGATCCCCACTATCGAATCAGATAAGAAAATGAGTGAATGAGTGCCTTCAAAAATTATGGGCTGGGTGCGGTGGCTCACGCCTGTAATCCCAGCACTTTGGGAGGCTGAGGCGGGCAGATCACAAGGTCAGGAGATCGAGACCATCCTGGCCAACACGGTGAAACCCCGTCTCTACTAAAAATACAAAAAATTAGCCAGGCATGGTGGTGGGCACCTATAGTTCCAGCTACTTGGGAGGCTGAAGCAGGAGAATGGTGTGAACCCGGGAGGCAGAGCTTGCAGTGAGCCAAGATCGCACCACTGCACTCCATCCAGCCTGAGCAACAGAGCAAGACTCCGTCTCAAAAAAAAAAAAAAGAAAAATAATTATGATGTTGTCAAATGCTAAAACAGTGGTTGCCAGAGACAAGGCGCATTGCCCAGGATTCTCCAGGAAAACAAAAAACAAAACAAAACAAAACCCATTGGAGATATCTGTATTTATATCTATACCTAGAGATTTATTGTAAGGAATTGGCTCAAATGATTACAGAGGCTGAGAAATCCCAAGATCTGCAACCAGCAGGCTAGAGACTCAGGACAGCCAATGGTATAGTTCCAGTCCAAAGGTCTGCAAACTCAGGACCCAGGAAGGGCCAACATGTCTCCGTTCAAAGGCAGTCAGATAAGAGTTATCTCTTATTTGTAGAAGGATCAGACTTTTTGTCCTATTTGGGCCATGAAAGGATCAGATAAGGCCCACCCACGTTAGGGAAGTTAATCTGCTTTACTCAGTCTACTGATTCAAATATGAATATCATCCAAAACCATCCTTCTAGGCACACCTAGAATAATGTTTGACCCAATATCTGGGCAACCCACGGCCCAGTCAAGTTGACACAAAAAATTAATCACACACAAGGGTATAGGAGTGAATATGAAATGAACTCAGGAAAATGACTAACGAATGTCACTGAGAATCTGGTGTGAGATGATAAGGAATGGCTAGAGGAGAGATGAATGCAGATCTTAACAGTATGAAATGGCAAAGCCACCAAAGGAGAATTTGCCTGGCATCATTGATAGCTGGGGTGAGAGGAGTGTGTAGGTGAATACTGGGACAAGCAATATATGGGCCTGTGTAAACTTAGAGTAGCATGACAGGTGCTTCTACAGCCAATTTGGATTTGGAATTAAAGCAAAATTGCTTTCACTCATCTTCTGTCCAAGGAAAATTATACGTCACTGTTGAGATAATGGTATTAGGAGACCAGTGCAATCTGTGCAAAAGTTCCTTAACAAGAATTCTGCTCTTAAACACAAGTGTGTAATGCACACATTCACAGGATGTCATAGGACATAGGACCCAGTGTGGTTCTCTTGATATGATGATGCTTACTACCCACCCCAAGACCAAAGGCAAGGGTAGTGCCATCAAGAGACACTGAGTTTCCTTCAGACCCAGCTGACCTAGGTCATTTAGGGAGTTCCATCCAGAGGCTGAAGATATAAATTTAGTAGTAATTCAGCATAGTGATGATACTATATAAAACTGTGCAACAAATGAGACCACATAGGGCAGTGGTTCTCAATCCTGAGTGCATGTAAGGGTCACCCATGATGATTTCAAAACCAGCCACAGCCAGAGCTCCAGACCCAGGGACTCTAATTCCCCTTGCCTGGAAATTATCACTGCATTTAGAAACCTTCTGGATGACGCTAATGAGCAGGTAGAATTGAGAACAGATGATCCAGGGGAGCAAAGAGGAACCTGGACCAACATTGAAACACTCAACATTAGACATCAGTTTGAGAAGTAGAAGCTAGACAAGACAAGGAAAGTCAGAGATAAAAGTGATTTGAGAGGAGGCCAGGTTAATGGTATCAAATCCTACCAAATGAATCAGATAAGGCCAGAGAAGCGACCAAGACATTTGGCAACCTGAAGGTAGTTTGTAACCTTGGCAGTTTCTTTGTGGAGTGGTAGGGACAGAAATCAGCTTGGAGTGAGTTGAGGTGGAAACAGTCATTGTAGCAACATTCTTGAGTTTTGTTCTGAATTGATGAGTGTAAATGATGCAGCAGCTGCTATAGGATGTGAGAATGGGAGCTTTTTACTGTGCTGATGGGAGTGACCCAATAGAAAAGAGTAATTTTATAATAAATAAGAAAAGTATAATAACTATATCAGTAACGTCCCTGCAAAAGCAAGAGGAGATGGAGTCCAGATAATAAGCAGCATTGGGCCAGGCCCAGTGGCTCATGCCTGTAATCCCAGCACTTTGGGAGGCCGAGGAGGGCGGATCATGAGGAGCTCGAGACCAGCCTGGCCAACACAGTGAAACACCGTTTCTACTAAAGATACAAAAAATTAGCAGGGCATGGTGGCACGTGCCTGTAATCCCAGCTACTCAGGAGGCTGAGGCAGGAGAATTGCTTAAACCTGGGAGGCAGAGGTTGCAGTGAGCCAAGACCACGCCATTGCACTCCAGCCTGGACAACACAGCGAGACTTTGTCTCAAAAAAAAAAAAAGCAGAAAGAGAATGGGGTCCCCATCTGATGACTTCTACAAACATCTATTTAAGTCAATGGAATTATAAAATAAATATTTTGAAGTCTGTTTTGGTCACCCCACTGACTATATCATAGACATATTTTATGTCAGTATATCTATATCTCAATCATTCCTTTAAAATTACCACATAATAGGCTGGGCGTGGTGGCTCACACCTGTAATCCCAGCACTTTGGGAGGCCGAGGCAGGTGGATCACGAGGTCAAGAGTTCAAGATCAGCCTGGTCATGATGGTGAAACCCCGTCTCTACTAAAAATACAAAAAATTAGCCAGGCATGGTGGTGGGTGCCTGTAATCCCAGCTACTCGGGAGGCTGAAGCAGAGAATTGCTTGAACCCGGGAGGCAGAGGTTGCAGTGAGCCAAGATCACGCCACTGCACTCTAGCCTCCGCAACAGAGCAAAACTCCGTCTCAAAAAAAAAATACTACATAATATTTATTTGTATAGGTTATCATTGGTTTAATTAATACTGTTGGAATGGGAGCATATAGATTTTTTCCATCTTTTTTACGATAAATATATTTTACAGATGTTTTTCTTATTTCCTTTAAGATAAATTCCTAAGTATGAAATTCCTATAAAAATCATCCTTTACTATATTATTAATGGTTCTTCAGAACCAATAGGATGTATAGACATACACAAGAAGAGATTTGTTGTGGAAATTGGTTTCATGTGATTATGGAAGCCGAAACCTCCCACAATATACCTACTGTAGTAAGTTGGAGAATCAGCAAAGCCAGCAGTGTCATTCAATCTGAATACAAAGACGTAATAATAAGGAAGCCAGTGCTGTAACTAAGTCTGAGTCCAAAGTCCTGAAAACCAGGGGGGCTGCTGGTGTAACTCTTAGGCTCTGAAGGCTGGAGAACCAGGGGCTTCAATGTCTGAGTGCAGGAGAAGATGGACATCCCAGTTCAAGAAGAGAGAGTGAGTATGCCCTCCCTCAGCATGTTTGTTCTATTTGGGGTCCTCAACAGATTGGATGATGCCTCCTCACATTGGTGAGGGTGAGGCTTCTTTACTCACGCCACTGATTCAAATTCTAATCTCTTCTAGAAACACCTCCACATTACACATCCAGAAATAACGTTTAACCAGCTATCTGGGCATCCCTTAACCCAGTCAAGTCGACAGATAAAATTAACCATCACTATTATTAATTAGCTTCCCTTTGCTAGTATTTTTATTACCCCTTTAAGCAACCGGATTCTACTTTATAGAAAGCCACAGATATAATTTCCATTTTCTTTAAACTTCTTATGCTAGGCAAAGAATATATTATTATATATTATTATATATTAGTATACATATTATTACATAACATAATATATAGCCTCTTTTAATATATTGTGGTCTCACAGATTAGTTGAACTTCATGTGAAATTTTATATTAATTATTTAAAGAGCTGCTTTTCATTTTTCTAACAACCCAACGGTAAGCAAGAAGGTGTTTGGCCAACCTTGAAAAAGCTGCTTCTGGAAGTTGAAAGGAATTGCAGTCTAAATTCACAAGGACAATCTCTTCTCTCCTTCCACACATAACCTCCACACACACATACCTTTTATCTTCCTTCATTTGCTCATTT
The DNA here is from genome assembly GCF_009828535.3 of Hylobates moloch. Lineage (NCBI taxonomy): Eukaryota > Metazoa > Chordata > Mammalia > Primates > Hylobatidae > Hylobates > Hylobates moloch. The sequence continues at coordinate 44,708,572 of NW_026652294.1, forward strand.
TTGTTGATCTCATTGGTGAAATTTTAATTCTCAAAAACTGACTCTAAGCCCTCTGAAGATACAACTTGTGCCAAAATTGGTTCAAATGCTCTTGACTTTTCTCCACCCAAAGGCAATTATCAGTTCTTGACATGGCACTGAATCCTCGAATTCTTCCCCCACCCTTATTACACTGGAAGCTACTCTGCAGAAGGACACTGTCTGCCACTTCATTTGAATCCTTTGCATTATCCAGTATAGAATCACAAGGTGACCAACTCTTGATCTAAAAGACTCAGTAGCCAACGCCACCACAAGACCCAACACCCAATTCTAATGTCAAAGATGAGGGATCTTTTAAAAATACGAATATGATTTGATCCTTCATTGCTTAAAGCCCATTGCTCTTGGGATAAATACAGGCCTCCGTAGCTGGACCCAAAAGAGCCCTCATGCTCTTTGATCACATATTCACCATGCTACCCCTCAGTCTCTGAAATCCATTTGCACTGGTCTTATTTCAGTTTCTTGAGCAAGTCATGTACACTTCTATCCCTGCTTGCAAGGAACTCTTCTAACATCCTTCTTTGCCTCATCCTTCAGATCTTGATATACCTCACCTCTTCAGGGAAGCCTCCTTTACTCCAGATAGGTTGAACACCCCTATTATTTGCCTTCATAGTGCCATGTGATTCTCCATTCTAAGCCCTCCCCTCCACTGAAATTTCGTATGTGTTTCTATGCTTCTTTGATTAATATCTATCTCTCTTTCCAGCGTAAAAGTTTCATGAAAACCAGAATGGTACTTCCTTCCCTCATCATTACATACCCATCATCAAAGACAGTGTACAAGAAAATGTTTGTCAAACGAATGAGAGAATGAATGAGTGGCTAACAGCGAAAGTCATAGTCTACAAAAGGTAGAGATGGGTAGTTGACTAATGGACCTCATGGTGGTGGTGTAGGGAAATAGGGGAAGCAAGAAGTTGAAATCACCTAGTCAAACACCACCCCACTCTTTTTTTAGAAATAGGTGTCTCACTGTGTCACCCAGGCTGGCGTGTACTGGCATGATCATAGATCACTGCAGCCTCAAATTACTGGGCTTAAATGATCCTTCCACCTCAGCCTCCTGTGTAGTTGGACCATAGGCATATGGCACGATGCCTGGCTAATTGAAAAAATATATATTGTTATAAGACAGGATCTTGTTTTATTGTGCAGGCTGGTCTTGAACTCCTGGCTTCAAGCAATCCTCCCATCTCAGTTTCCCAAAGTGCTGGGATTATAGGCATAAACCACTGTGCCCAGCCTCCAAGCCCTCTTAACATGGGTGCATACAAAGAGTTTAGAGAATCAATGACTCTAACTGAATATAATATTTTATGTATACACATACCTTGTGGGAACAGAGTCTACTGAATTCATCACAATTTCAAATAGAAGCTGGGCACTGTGGTGCACACCCGTAGTCCCAGCTACTCAGGAGGCTGAGGCAGGAGGATTTCTTGAGGCCAGAAGTTTGAGACTGCAGTGAGCTCTGATCACAGCTGTGAATAGCCACTGTTACACTCCAGCCTGGGCAACATAGCAAAATCCTGTCTCTTAAAAAAAATTTCAAATGGGTCTTGATCCTCCAAAAGGATGAGAAACCACTAGTCTAATCCAATTTCTGAACAAGAACTAGATATATGGCCAGAGGTGAAATCAGTGCTTTATCCATTGCACTTTCTTTCTTTCTTTTTTTTTTTTTTGAGACAGAGTCTCACTCTGTTGCCTAGGCTGGAGTACAGTGGTGCGATCTCGGCTCACTGCAACCTCTGCCTCCCGGGTTCAAGTGATTCTCCTGCCTCAGCCTCCTGAGTAGTTGGGACTACAGATGCCTGCCACCATGCCCAGCTAATTTTTTGTACTTTTAGTAGAGGTGGGGTTTCACCACGTCAGCCAGGATGGTCTCGATCTCCTGACCTTGTGATCTGCCCGCCTCAGCCTCCCGAAGTGCTGTGATTACAGGCATGAGCCACCGCACCCGGCCATCCATTGCACTTTCTATCAAATAACAATAATAGTAATAATTCATCTCAGAACATCTTTTAGCCAGCTCCTGATTCTTTGAGACTCCATAGGCAAAATTAACTTTTTGATACCTATGCTGTTTAGGCGTCCAATAAAGTGAGGGCTGGCTAGCTGTCCCTCGGCGTCCAGCCTCATGGCCCCTTCTTGAATCCTCAGTAGCAGATAGCTCTGAAGGTGGCGTGCAGCCTGGGGCATTTCATCTTTAATTTGCCCCTCATTCCTAACTAATGAAGCCTCATGCCCTTGTTCGGCCTTGTTTCTACAAGGTTGGACGCCTTCTTTTAACAGGACGTACTTGAAAAACAAGATATTTCCCTTTGTACTAGAAACAAATGGTGATTAATGTACTTGTTGTAATTAATCTGTGGTGACAGATTAGCGGTGTAGCGGCAGTTCTTTTGCTGCTCTGGGAACCTTCCTTGATAGGACAGCTGGTGAGAGGGGACACCAAATTCAATTTGTTTCTCATTTGCATACATATGACAACCATCTGTGCTAATAGCACTGCAATGTCTCCATTAGGCCCAGAGCTCGTGTGCTGGCTCTCCCTTGTTCCCGTTAGGCCTGGGAGAGGGAGAGCTCACAGCACAAATATTTGTAGAGGAAAAAGGATAGGCTTGGTGGAACACAACCAATTATGTCCCCTCCTAGCAAAGGTCAAACATCCAACATGAGCTAAGATCCTTCTCACCCATGGGAGGGTAATCTTCTTTGAAAAACCCCTACTCCTTTCATCAGAAGGTCTCTACCCTCTCCATCTCAAAGACCCTGTCAAATTATTCACGGCCTATTCCCCATGGTCCAGTCACTCAAACCAGCCTCACTTTGGCAGATACCTTTTTTTTTTAACTGATACCTTCATTCAAAAAATATTCATGGAATATCAGCCCACCGATCATGCCAGCGTACTCCAGCCTGGGTGACAGAGTGAGACCCCCATCTCTAGAAAAAGAGGGGGTGGTGCTTGACTAGGTGATTTCAACCTCCTGCTTCCCCTGTTTCCCTACATCACTACCATGAGGTCCGTTCCTCAACTACCCATCTCTACCTCTTCTAGGCTATGACTCTCAGTTTTAGCCACTCATTCATTTTCTCATTCATTCAACAAACATTTTCTTGTACACTGTCCTTGATGATGGACATGTAATGCTGAGGGAAGCAGATCCCATTCTGGTTTTCATGAAACTTTTTACTCTGGAAAGGGAGATGGATATTAATCAAAGTAGCACAGTTTCAGTGGAGAGGAGGGCTTATAAGGGAGAATCACACGGCACTATTCGTGCAATAAATATTCATGGAATAGTGCCTAAGTTCAGGCACTATTCCAGGTGGAGGAGGAACAGCAGTTAAGAAGAGAGAGAAGGTTTTTGTTTTATGAAGTTTACATGATAGTGATGCATGCTGATGATAAACAAATAAACAAGAAAAAATTCATGTAGTGCCATGTCCTAAGCAGAGATTCAAAACAAGGTTTTAGGTGGTATGGAATAGGTCATATGTGACGCCGCATTACCCTTGGTGCTTGGAGATGTCCTCTCTGAAGAGGCGACATGCAAGCTGCCATCTGAGTGGCAAGGAGGATCCAGCCTGTGAACACCAAGGGAACACACATTTTTCCAGAGGGAAGGAATTGCTAAAATAAAGGCCTCTAGAGAAAGTGAGCTTGATGTGTTGAGTAAGAGGAAGCTAGACAGCGTGTCTGAAGGGAGGTGGGAGTGATACGACTGCACTAACTTGCTAGGGCTGCTGCAACAAAGAACCACAAAGTGGGGGCTTAAAACAACAAAAATGTATTGTCTCAGAGTTCTGGAACCTAGAAGTCCAAATCGAGGTGTCCACAGGGCCCTGAAAACCACAGAGGAGAATGCTTCCTTGTCTTTTTTAGCTTCTGATGTTTGTTAGCAATTCTTGATGCTCCCTGTCTTGTTGAAGCACCACTTCAATCTTTGCCTTTGTCATCACACGATTGTCTTCTCCCTGTGTGTTTCTGTCTATTTTCTTATAATGACACCAGTCATAATGGATTAACCCCCTGAACCACATGGGGATTTGGAAGCCAGGTAAGGCATGCAGATCATAGTGTAAAAGGAATGATGACCTTTAAAGGCTTATTGCAATGAAATGGCATGATCCATTTTATATGTCCATGTCATGTATAGATTGGGGGCGGGGCAAGAGGGGAAGGATGAAGGTCAACCATTGAGGAAGTTCATCTTTGAATCTACATGTCATGGCAGCCTGAACTAGGAAAGTGACAGAAGAGATGACATAAAGAAGGAGGTTTTGAGATATATTTAAAAGGTAGGATCCATAGACTTTATAATAGGTCAGATATAAGTATTTGGAAAATGAGAAGAATCATGTTCTTATCCTGAACAATTGGCAGGATGGTGCATATTTGCTGGAAGAGAGAATACTTGGGGGAAGGGAACAAGTTTGAAAGAGAAAATCAAATGGTCCATTTTGGACACATTGAGTTACAGATATTTAAGGGACAGCCACACAGAAATATAAGATCGCCTGTTTGAGTGTGTGAGTCTAAATGTCAGAGGAAATGCTTGAGATTAAGACAGAAATATGAGCATCATCAGTTTAAAGAGGTTATTTAAAGTTCACAGTGCTGGATGAGATCTCTCCTTAGGGGGATAGAAAATACAGAAAAACAGGACCCAACCCCAAACCCCAGGGAACTCTGTGACCCTCATCTCTTCTTCTGTCCATGCTTGTGCCGGGGGTCCTCACTCCCCATGGTAAGTGCTCGTTCTTATTATGAACAGCTTTGCTCTATGACACATTGCGTGTGGTGGAAAGACAAGGCAGACCCCTCTCTGTTTCATGCCTCATTATATACATATTTCATCCCAATTTCCCTTTGTCTTGCTTTTCCTCCATGGTGGAAGAGGCTATGTTCAGCATGTCTTCATTTCCACAGACTAGGGGTTCTCAATCCCTCCTACTATTGATGTTTTGCACTGGATGATTCTTTGTTGTTGGAGGGCTCTCCTGTGGATTATAAGATATTTAGCAGCATCCCTGGCCTCCACGCACTAGGTGCCAGTAGCACTCCCTAGTCATGGCAATTTAAAAATGTCTCCAGACACTGCCAAATGTTTTCTGGGAAGGCAAAGGAGGCAAAATGGACCCCAGTTGAGAGCCATTGCCACAGACATCTCACAGGGCTCCATATAGAGGAGAGACACTAAGTAAATAGCTGCCGTTGGTGGTGGCAGCAACTATCTCTTGGCACACAGCTTCCTTCTGCCTTCCCCTGTGCACTAAAGGAAATGCATTCTTCATTAAAACCTTGTAAAATGGCTTTGGAATTTCTCATTAGTCTCTGGCCAGACCTCCAGGTTCCAGACTCCTTCTTCAGAGTTGAAGACAAATGTGTGAGGGATCAGAATGAGGTGTGAGAGGATGTTATTCATTCAGCCAGTCAACAAATGGCAAAGTTAAACAATTGAATTAAGAGAGACCTTCCATGGCCAAAGCCTGCTTTGATAAGATAGGGGAGGGAGGTTATTACCTAAGAAAAATTGCTACCCTACATTCCAGTGACTTTGCATCCTAAAGAAAAAGCCATCTTTAGCACAACAGATGTCCTTTTTAAAATTTCATCAGCCAGAAAAATAGAAGGGGAGAATGCAAACCAGACCATTAAAATGCAATCTAGAGTCTATACAAATTAATACAATGATAGTATAATCAGGTTGAAAATGACATAAAATCAAATGATATGTAGCTGTCCTTATGGTGTATCACAGCTCCTGAAATCTTAAAGGGTAAGTGAAAATATGGGGACTCCTGCAGCATGATGAACATAGCAACCTTTCCCAGTGACTCCCTATACAGCTTTAGCAGCCTTGCTAACATAGCCTTTCTGAAAGCCACTAAGTCAGTCAGAGAAACATTGCAGATAATGAGAATTTGCAAAAGCAGCCCCATTGGAGGACTGCACGAGTCCACACCTGATCATGATCTCCAAATTGAACCAGTTTGCTGTCAAGTGGAGATGTAGAACATTGAAACCAGGTTAAAAACAAAAACAAAAACAAAAAAAAACAGTAAAACCTGATCCACTGGCTGCTCTTCTCTTTTCCCCTGAACCCCATCTAGGTCCTGAAAGGTCTTCCATGGTAGAGATGAAAAGAGTGGCTGGACCACTTCCTGTGCAGAAAAGAGTCTTGGGTTAGCTCTGATGTTTCTGTGACATGAATTCAAAGGGAGAGAAAATTAGAAAGGAAAAGAAAGACATTCCCAACAAAGGGCTTTCAGAAAACAACCTTGTATGAAGAAATCAAAGTGTTCTGATTATCAATAGCAGCATAACAACCCACCCCAAAATGAAACAGCAATGTATTATTGTTGTTGCTAAAGAAATGACAATTTATTATTTTTTATTCTGTAGGTTTTTTATTCTTTTGTTGTTGGCTAGGGTATTAGAATGACTGGAAAATCCAAATTGGCCACATTCCCATGGCTAGCAATTTATGTTCACTGCTAACCGGAAGCTCAGAAGGAACTGCTGGTGGAGGTTCTTGGTTCTCCTCTGTGGAGACCTTTCCACATATCTGCTTGGTCTTCCCCACAACATGGCGTCTTCTTTCCAAGAAGAAGCATTCAAGAAGAAGTAAGTAGAAATTGCCAATCTCTTAAAACCTGAGCTTGAAAGTATTGGAATGTAACTTCAACTATATTCTATTGGTGAAAAGCAGTCACAGGGCCAGCCTAGATTCAAGACATAGGAACATAAGCTTTCTTGTGATGTAAGGAGTAGCATATACATAGTGGGAGAGGCTGCCTTTGGAGGGTAATAGTCATAATAAACTTGTCATTTGACTCCACATCTTACCACTCTGGGGGTATATCTATGCTCTTGATCCATATTTGTGTTTCTTTCTCTAAAGCACTGTCATATTGTAAGAGCAACAGATGAGAAAGAGATGACTTGCCCTCCTGCAATTACATATATGTGCACGTGTTGATCATATATACCTATATGAATTGACAGAGTCATCAGAAGCCTGGAAGGAATGACTTGCTTCATACTAGCTTTTGGTTTTGAATACCAATTATTCCCCATGTTGTTATGACAAGGACATATATAGAAAATGTGCAAGAGCCATCTCTTTAATCAAGTTTTTTTTTTTTTTTTTTAAGTTCTGGGATACATATGCAGAACGTGCAGGTTTGTTACATAGGTATACATGTGCCACAGTGGTTTGCTGCACCTATCAACCCGTCATCTAGGTTTTAAGCCCCACATGCATTAGGTATTTGTCCTAATGCTCTCCCTCTCCTTGTCCCCCACTCCCTGACAGGCCCTGGTGTGTGATGTCCCCTCCCTGTGTCCATGTGTTCTCATTGTTCAGCTCCCACTTATGAGTGAGAAAGTGCAGCGTTTGGTTTTCTGTTTCTGTGTTAGTTTGCTGAGAATAATGGTTTCCAGCTTCATCCATGTCCCTGCAAAGGACATGAACTCATTCTTTTTTATGGCTGCATAGTATTCCATGGTGTATATGTGCCACATTTTCTTTATCCAGTCTATCTTTGATGGGCATTTGCGTTGGTTCCAAGTCTTTGCTGTTGCAAATAGTGCTGCAATAAACACACATGTGCATGTGTCTTTATAGTAGAATGATTTATAATCTTTTGGGTATATACCAAGTAATGGGATTGCTGGGTCAAATGATATTTTTGTTTCTAGATCCTTGAGGAATCACTATACTGTCTTCCACAATGGTTGAGCTAATTTACCCTCCCACCAATGGTGTAAAATCATTCCTATTTCTCTATGTAATCAAGTTTTTAAGAAACCTAATTCCTACTTCATCTTCTGATATTAAGTAACTAATACGTAAGTAAACAGTTGGCTCTCTTTAAAAAAAAATACCTACTTCATAAGCCTAGGACAAAATTAAATGACAGAATATGAGATTTCTTTTAATATAGTAAATGTTCAAAAATATCAGATGATGATGAGGATGATTAAAATTGCTACCACAGAGTCTGATGTAGTAGGTGCTTAATTAATGGCCGCTAATATTGTTGAAGAGAAGCTCTTTTAGAGGAAGGAATGGTGAAGGAAGAGGGTACAACCATTTGAATGAGGAGAGAGGAATGTGAGGGCTAAGAAGCTTGGGGTCAGGGGAAGGGCGACACTCACAGTGTCTCGAGAGGCATCTGACAGAGCTGTCTTTAATATCAAATTATCAGAGACAGTTTTGGGATTTTCCCTGGCACAGAAATGCATTCCCCCTGAGCCCTCGAATAAATACTTAGAAGGTTAAAGGTCAGTTCATTAATCTCCTCACTTGCCCATTTGTTTGGACATACAGATGCTCTGTTGTTAAGGCAATCTGAGCAGACAGGAAAAAGTGTGGACTCTCATCCACTTCAATACTCTCCCACGTTGGATGGAGGTGTGTGCAAGAGAAAAAATATGTTTTAAATTTAATTCTGTGTTTTTAAAAACTGTAATGAAAATTGGAAAGTTGTGACTTGGTTCAGTTCCTTTCCAGGGTTTGTTTATGAAACTTGCCTTCTAGTTCACATTTGAACAAATTTTCTTTGCTAAGAAAATTGTTATTTTCCTCAGTGACCCAAAGTCTGTCAAGCAAGAGCAATGTAAGTTCCTACCTGCCCCGTTGTACCAGTGCTACCTACTGCTTTACACAAATTCAACACATCTCCAAGCTTCTAAGGGCCTTGGGGAAGCCTCATTCTTAGAGATATTGAAAGAAAAGCAGAGAAAGATTTATACTTTTTTTTTTTTTTTGACAGAGTCTTGCTTTGTTGCCAGGCTGGAGTGCAGTGGCGTGATCTTGGCTCACTGCAACCTCCGCCTCCCGGGTTCAAGTGGTTCTCCTGCCTCAGCCTCCCGAGTAGCTGGGATTATAGGCACGTGCCACCACACCTGGCTAATTTTTTAATTTTTAGTAGAGACGGGGTTTCACCATGTTGACCAGTCTCGATCTCTTGACCTCGTGATCCACCCACCTCAGCCTCCCAAAGTGCTGGGATTACAGGCATGAGCCACCATGTGGGGCAAGACTTATACTTTCTAATGAGGGGGAATGAGGGAAATTTTGACTAAAGTTATCTCCGCTCGACTCTGCATCGTTTTTTAAATGGCCAATAAACATTTTTTTATTTTGATTCAAATGACAAATGACTTATCCTGAAAATGGTCAGCTGTCTCAGAGACATTCTGGAATGGAAAGAAAGCCTCAGGAAAGAGCTGATGTGACTTGCTAAAAGTCACTTCTATAGACAACAGAATAAATATTGTCTATAGAATAATAGACAATATAGACTTCGGTAGACAATAGAATAAATAAAGAAGGCAAATTCTGTATGATTACCATCTACTTGTTTGAGGGTGTGGCAGGCAGACTTTAAGGTGGTTCCCCCATTATCTTTACCTCTTGATGTTCCCACCTTTGTGCAGTTCTCTCCTCTTGGGTGTGGGTAGGACCAATGGCTTGCTTCTGAGCAATGGAATATAGCAAAGGTAATAGGATGTCACTCCCATGATTACGGTATGTTATAAAATACTCTGTGTTATTAGAGGATTTATCCTAGAGGCTCTCCTTGCTGGATTCATGAAGGAAGCAGCCATGTTGGGAAAGCCCACATGGTTTAGAAGTATGAGTGCTGTCTAAGTATGGGTGGTCTCTAAGAACCATAGGTGTCCTCCAAGAAAATACAGGCAGCAGATCCTAGGAGCTGAGAGCAGCCTCCAGCCAAGGGAAAAGCTTGAGCCTCAGTCCCCCAACCACAAGGAAATGAAATGATACAAAGAACCTGAGAGAGCTGGGAAGTGGCTTCTTTCCCAGCTGAGAAGTGGTTTCTTCCCCAGTCTGTCTTTCTGGAAAATATGTCCTGGAGGACATCTTGATTACACCCTCGTTGGACACTAAGCAGAGGAGCCAACTAAGCTGTGCCTGGACTTCTACCCATAGAAACTATGGGATAATCAGTGTGTGTTGTTTTAAGCCACTAAGTTTGTACTAATATGTTACACTGTAATAGAAAAATAATACAGGGGTCCTTTGCTGGGTAATAGCATTCTCCGGCATCCTACTTTCATCTTCCATGAAGACATCTGGGACTACTTAGAGAAAAACTCAGGGTTTTTTTTGGTATTCCTTATCAATCTCAAAATTTCCCCATATTTCTTAACATGAGGGGACTTAAAAATGAATCTCCACAGCCAGGAACAGTGGCTCATGCCTGTAATCCCAGCACTTCAGGAAGCCAAGGCGGGTGGATTAACTGAGGTCGGGAGTTTGAGACCAGCCTGACCAACATGGAGAAACCCCGTCTCTACTAAAAATATGAAATTGGCTGGGTATGGTGACACGTCTGTAATCCCAGCTACTCGGGAGGCTGAGGCAGGAGAATCACTTGAACCCGGGAGGCAGAGGTTGCAGTGAGCCGAGATTGTGCCATTGCACTCCAGCCTGGGCGACAAGAGGAAACTCCATTCCAAAAAAAAAAAAAAAAAGAGTCCTCATATTCCCTCCTCAATATGACTGACTCTCAACCAAAATGTATTATTAATGTCTCACATGTATATATATATATATTCATTTATAATTGTATTTTATTGTTTCATTTGTTGCTTCATCTCTGTTTATCAGTCATTATTAGTAAAAATTAGTTGATGTTTTAGTACCATATTAAAATATCTACAACTCTACTTTCACCAATGTTTTTAAATTTAAAAACAAAAATTGAATCACAATTTATAAATTTAGAGAAAAAATGTATTCTAGGAGTTCTTTGTTCTAACTTTCTCATTTTACAAATAAGAAAGATGACACCCTCCAAAAATTAATAATGTGTTAAGTCTAGACAAAGAGTTATTGTCAAAATGGGACAAGAAAACAAATTGTAATACTCTCTACTTCACTATGAAATTTACATTGGCAGGGCACCTGCAATGTTCAAGGCACTGTGATAAATACTTCTGTGTTACTACTTAGTCCTTAACAGTTTTGTAAAGTATGCATTGCTTTCCCCATGGCAGGGTACCCTTCTAGGGATTATTTTTTCTTTATTTTTCAATAAGAAAGGTGCCTTAAATTGACTAATTGAAGACTCCCTTAGAAAGTGGGGACCAGGAGGGTACAATGGAGGGTCAGAACACATTAGAAACATGGAGGCGATTGCACTTAGGAGAGTGAGTATAGGGCTAGTAGTCCCATTTTCCAGGCAAAGCTGTATAAAACTAGCCCCTTTTAGAGATGTAAAAGCAACCTGTGATCAATCCCTTGTAGAGAAGCTTTAGTTGAAAAATACTCAGTTCAGAGAATATGGGCCCAAAATTCAAGACAACAACATATTTTAATTTTTTTTTCTTTCTTGAGACAGGGTTTTGCTCCGTCACCCAGGGTGGAATGCAGTGGCGCAACTAGGCTCACTGCAACCTCCGCCTCCCGGGTTCAAGCAATTCTCCTGCCTCAGCCTCCCAAATAGCTGGGACTACAGGTGCAAGCCACCATGCCTAGCCAACTTTTGTATTTTTATCAGAGACAGGGTTTCACCATATTGGCCAGGCTGGTCTCGAACTCCTGAGCTCGTGATCCATCTGTCTCAGCCCCCAAAGTTCTGGGATTACAGGTGTGAGCCAAGGTCTTAAAAGATACATTGCCCATCTCCCCAGGGAAGACTGGTAGAGGAATACAGGACACTGACCCTATATCTGTGATTTCGGGCATAACTGATTCAATCATGAACCAGCTTATAGTTTGCATCAGTTACCTATTGCTGCATAACAAACCACCCCCAAAACTTAGTGGCTTAGAACAAACACCGTTTATATAGCTCATGATTCTATGGGTCAGCTGAGTGGGTTTTCTGGTCTGGTCCAGCTCAGTTACTCTCTGCTGGCCTTGCTCGGACATCCCTGGTCAGCTGGCAGGTCAGCTGGATGATCTAGGATAATGTGGTAGGCAGAATAAGGGTCCCCAGAAATGCCCATGAATTAATCCTCAGAACTTATAAATATGTTATCTTACATGGTGAAAAAGACTTTGTAGATGCGATGAAGAGTGTAGACCTTGAGATGGAAGATCACCCTGGATTATCTGGGCGGACCCAGTCTAATCACACAAGTCCTTAAAAACAGAGGACCTTTTCCAACTGGGTGTAAGAAATGGGAAGGAAGAAGGAGGAGGAGAGATTCAAAGCATGAGAAGATATGACCCGCCATTATCAATTTGGAAAAGAGAACAACAGAGATTTAAGCCAAGGAGTATGGGTAGATTTTCAAAGTTGAAATAATCATCAGTTGACAACCAGCAAGAAAATAAAGATCTCAACCATACAATTACAAGAAACTGATTTCTCCCAACAACCCAAATGAGCAAGGAATGTCCATTCTTACCTGGATTGGGGATGGGAAAAAATGTATATTTATCAAACCGGGAGTATGGGGATGAATTCTTTCAAAGACTGTTTGAGTCCCTATGCAGATCTTTCCAGCTGAGATGTAGGGATAAAAAGATTTAATTAATATAGTGGTTTACAGCATGGGCTTCATGGTAGGCAGATAACACTCCCCTGCAAAGGTTCATGTCCTAATCCCCAGAAGCTGTATGTTACATGAAACAGAAAAGGAGAATTAGGCCCAGCGTGGTAGCTCATGCCTATAATTCCAGCACTTTAGGAGGCTGAGGCAGGTGGATCACGAGGTCAAGAGATCGAGACCATCCTGGCCAACATGGTGAAACCCTGTCTCTACTAAAAATACAAAAATTAGCTGGGTATGGTGGCACACGCCTGTAGTTCCAGCTACTTGGGAGGCTGAGGCAGGAGAATCGCTTGAACCTGGGAGGCAGAGGTTGCAGTGAGCTGAGATCGTGTCACTGCACTCCAGCCTGGTGACAGAGAGAGACTCTGTCTCAAACAAAAAAGAAAAGAAAAGGAGAATCAAAATTGCATATGGATAGATTTCTAATCAGCTAATCTTAAAATAAGGATATTATCCCAGATTACCCAAGGGGGCTCAATGTAATTACAAGGGACTTTAAACATGGAAGAAAGGGGCAGAAGTGTCACTGTCAGAGTTCTGCTGCATGTGAATGAGATGAGCAGACACTGCTTGCTTTGAAGATAAAGAAACGGACCATGAACCAAGGGAAGCAGGTGGCCTCAAGAGGCTGGAAAGGGGCGAGGAAATGGATTCTCCCCCAGAGCCTCCAGAAGGAATGCAGCTCTGCCAACACCTTGATTGTAGCCCAGTAAGACCCATGTTGGACTACCGAGCTGCAGATCTGTAAAGTAGTACATGTGTGTTATTTAAGCTGCTAAGCTTGTGGTATTTTTCTTTTTAATGGCAGCAATAGAAAACGAATGCAAGAGCATCTCATTCACATATCTGGTGGCTGGAAGATTGGTTGATCAGGGAACGTCAACTCTGATGGCCCCTCAACTCCAACAAGCAAGTTTGAGCTTCTTCCCATAATAGGCTCAAGGATCCAAAATCCAGAAATAGAGGACACATTTTCATTTCCAAATGCTGTTACATCTCTTCTTTAGCCATGTTTATTACCGTTTGACTGCTCAAAGGGTGTCTTAAGCCTAGTCTAGATTCAGGTGAGGAAAAAGACTCCACCTCTTGATGAGAGAAGCTTCAATCTAACAAGCAAGGGCAAGGGAGTGGGAGGAGAAATATTTGTGGTCATCTTGTAATCTACTGCATGATCTGAGAAGCAGCCCAGTGTGTGAACCAAAAACGCCTGCTATGGGAAAGGCATCATTCCAGTTTCTGCGTCTAGGGTGGAATGGAAGACTGAGTTTCACTGTACATCTAGGACTTAACGACGGCATTGACTCTGCTCCCAGTGCTTCTCCTACTATGGCCAAAACAAGAAACAGTGCCCTTTCCCTGCCTCCTTCTCCCTCAACCCCTAAATGCAGGAAGCATCATGCTAACATTTCCCAGAGACCTGTCAGTCCAAGGAGATGTCTGACCACATATAGTGGGAATTGTTACAAACTTGCTGTGAATATCACCTACAGAGAGGGCCCAGGATTCCACCTTCTGGTGATGAACATGCAGAGGCATGAGGGTCACATCCTGAAATGTGGAGACACCCATATATTGCAGTTTTACGGATAAAGAAATTGAAGTTTTGAAGAAACGAAACCATTTGCTCAAAGCCACATCACGGCAGAACTGAGCCAGATCCCAGAAATATGGACTATTGGGAGGCAGCAAAATATAGGAAAGGCAAACAGAAACCTTGGATATACACACACTGCAATCAGACACTGCTGATTACCAGTAAACACCCTTCCCTTCCTCTACCTCCCTGCATGGCAGAATTTCAATTTCATTTCAATTTCCACTCCTCTCCCTATGGTTCCGGGAAGGGTGGCCCCTACCCCAAGTTTGAGGAATAAATCTCAGTTCAGCTAAGCCAGTGATAGTGGCCCTATTCCCTTTGTCTATAATTACAGTTGATCCATGAACAACACAGGTTTGAACTGCATGGGTCCAATTATACACAGATTTTCTTCCGCCTCCGCCAATGCTGAGAGAGCAAGATCAACCCCTCCTTGTCATCCTTCTCCTGAGCCTATTCAATGTGAAAACAACAAGGATGAAGACCTTTGCCATGGTCTATGTCCACTTAGTGAATAGCCAATATATTTTTTCTTCCTTTTAATTTTCTTAGTAACATTTTCTTTTCTTTAGCTTTTATTGTAAAAATACAGTATATAATGCATATAACATATAAAATATGTGTTAATTGACTATTACGTTATTGGTAAGACTTCCAGTCAACAGTAGGATATTAGTGGTTAAGTTATACACCAAGTTTTGACTGTGCAGAGGTCAGCACCACCAAACCACAGCATTGTTGAAGGGCCAAATGTAACTTAGCCATGAGCATGGGCAGTATTGGCTCTATGGGCATGCAGCCAGTCCATGCTGAGTCTTGTGCTCAGAAGGACCTAATGCTTCATTCAATGCTTGTCATCATCCTAAAATTCTTAGTAATTGTTGAACAAGAGATCCTGAATTCAATTTTGCACTGAGCCCTGCAAATTACGTAACTGTTCCTAAGCATATGGTTCAATTCTGGTGAAAATGACACGGGGAAGCTTGTTCGAGAACTTTTAATAAATATTTTCTTTGTTGTTATTGACAGGAAACATACACATACATGTATACACGCACAAAGACACGGCCTTCTTCTTATGCATGCAATGCCTGGAACTCCTGCAGCCATCTTGCACCCTTGAGCAAAACAAGCTTGACAGAGCAGAAAGTTGGAAAGAACCTAAATTCTGATGATGCCACTGAGCTGCTGAATGAATGAGCCTTTGGGTGTTTTGTCATGTGAGATAATAAACTTTCTGCTTTGTTTTTACCATTTGAGATGGAATTTTCCTTAAAGATTTTGCAGAGTACGTTTAATTGACAAGTATTAACTAGATGACTTTGAGAACGGTATTTGACTTTGGTGAGCATATTTTCCTATGTATAAAATAAGAGCAATGCCACCCCACACACATGTTGTGAGAAATAAATAATATTTGGCACATGACAGGTGAATTAGTTCATTCTTGCATGGCTATAAAGAAATACCCGAGACTGGGTAATTTATTTAAAAAAGAAACAAGAGGTTTAATTGGCTCACGGCTCCACAGGCTGTACAGGAAGCATGACGCTGGCATCTGCTCAGCTTCTGGCAGAAGGCAAAAAGGAATCACGGCAGAAGGCAAAAGGGAAGCGTGCTCCTCTTACCTGGCCGGAGCAGGAGCAAGAGAAAGAGGGGGCAGGGAAGTGCTACACACTTTTAAACAACCAGGTGTCACCAAGAACTCACTCACTATCATGAGAACAGCACCAAGGGGGATGGTGTTTAACCATTCATAAGAAATCGTTCCAATGATTCAATCACCTCCCACTAGGCCCTGCCTTCAACAATGGGGATTACAGTTCACCATGAGATCTGGCCAAGGACACAGATTCAAACCATATCAGCAAGGAACAGTCCAATGATGGTAGTAATAGTGATTGTCATGGTGTTGTTATTATTGCAGTTCCTAGCCCATTGCTATTATTTATCTGAACCTACAACCTCCCCCCATTCCTACCCTATTTGAAATATATTTTAGTTCACCATTCATAGGCCACTTAAATATATATTCAGTCACAAGGAAGCACTTCAGTTAAGAAAATTCTATAGAGTGCTTATGAGTCACGTGAATGCCGATTATGAAAGCTGCTTAGTTCACGTCTGTATGTACGCTCCACTAAACCAGCTCACTTACCCCATACCTGAACCAGGAACTATCAACAGTAAATTAGAACTTAGATCTTCACATAACAATATAGTTCTCAAAATCATAATACTGAGTGAAAAAAGTTGTAAACTGATATGTATTGTATGCCGCATGTTGCCCTTAAATGAATGTAAGATAATAATAATGACTTCTGCTTCTGGGAGGATGAAGTAAATGTATTTTTTCCTATTCTTCCCAGTAAGTACAACTTAAAAAAAAAAAAAGAAACGCTGGATGTTAGATCTAAAGCTAACACATAAAAAGACTTTGAAAGGTGAAGAGAAGGAGGTCAACAGCCTAGTGGCTGTTGGAACTGGAAGAATTGGCATGGTGGTGGATTCCATAGCTTTTCTTTTTTTTTTTTTTTGAGATGGAGTCTCACTCTGTCGCCAGGCTGGAGTGCAATGGTGTGATCTCAGCTCACTGAAACCTCTGCCTCCTGGATTCAAGAGATTCTCCTGCCTCAGCCTCCCAAGTAGCTGGAACTATAGGTGCCCGCCACCATGCCTGGCTAATTTTTTGTATTTTTAGTAGAGACGGGGTTTCACCACGTTGACCAGGATGATCTCGATCTCTTGACCTGGTGATCCACCCATCTCGGCCTCCCAAAGTGCTGGGATTACAGGCGTGAGCCACCGCGCCCAGCCCATAGGTTTTCTTTTAACTTCATATATCCCAGACTTGAAGCAAAAGTAGCCTGCAATCAGGAAACACCAACAGGCTCAGACAAAAAGACCCTGGTAAAATTCTGCTGAGTCTAACCACAGACCGAGGGAAAGGGCAGCCTAGAGCAACAGAAAACTTGTAAGAGTAACTGCTCTACTCCAGCCAAACACCGCAAAAGAAATATGTGGCCCACCTGCCATGCCATCTCCATCAGCAAAGGCTGAATGGGAAGCTTAGACTTCCCACCCACTCCATAAAGCTGTAACAAAGTGCCAAACACCCCCACTGTATCCCTGCCCAGGGTGGTGCCAGAGAAGGCCAGGTAAGAGACTGAGATTTTCATCCCCATGGGCCAGTAAGGAGCTCCCTGGCCCCTCAGAATGTCTATGGAGACCACATGGGGTAAGTACTGAAACTTCTACCCCACCCCGCAGTAAGGAGGAGCCCACCTGATCCCATAGGTATCAACAGAGACCAAGTGGGAAACCTGGACTTTTATATCCCTGTGGCACAAACAAGTTGACAGCCCCCTTCTTCTGCCAGAGCAGTGTCAGAATAACCCAGTTAAAACAAAAAATTTAGGCTAGGTGAGGTGGCTCACACCTATAATCCCAGCACTTTGGGAGGCTGAGGTGGGCAGATCATGAGGTCAAGAGATCGAGACCATCCTGGCCAATATGATGAAATCTTGTCTCTACTAAAAATAAAAAAATAAAAAAATAATTAGCTGGGTGTGGTGGCGTGCACCTGTTAGTCCCAGCTACTCATTAGGCTGAGGCAGGAGAATCGCTTGAACCCAGGAGGCTGTGGTTGCAGTGAGCCGAGATCATGCCACTGCACTCCAGCCTGGTGACAGAGCGAGACTCTGTCTCAAAAAAAAAAAAAAACAAAATTAAATAAGATCCAATGTCTCATAACACCCTACAAAAATGCCCAAGTTTCAATCAAAAAACATTGATCCTATTAAGAACCAGAAAGATCTCAAACTGAGTGAAAAAAAGACAACACTAAGACAAGAGCGATATTAACGTGATCTGACAAAAATTTAAAACACCCACAATAAAGATGCTTCAATGAGCAATTATGAACACACTTAGGAATGAACAGACAAAAAGCGACAGCAAAGATATAGAACCAAATGGAGATTTTAAAACTGAAAAATACAGTAGATACAAAAAAATACAGAACAATACAGAAATAAAAACCTCCATCAGTGGGCTCAACAGCAAAATAAAGGGAACAGAGGAAAGAATCAGTGAACTGCAAAATGGAACCATAGAAGTTACCCATTCTGAACACAGGAGACGATAGAATGGAAGAAAAAAATGAACGAAGCCTCAGGGACCCATGCAACCGTAACAAAAAGTTTCACATTTGTGTCATTGGGCATTCCAGAATCAGAGTTAAAAAAAAAAAAAATGTCCTGGCCGGGCCCAGTGGCTCATGCCTGTAATCCCAGCACTTTGGGAGGCCCAGGTGGTCGGATCACAAGGTCAGGAAACCGAGACCATCCTGGCTAACACGGTGAAACCCTGTCTCTACTAAAAATACAAAAAAATTAGCTGGGCGTGGTGGCAGCCACCTGTAGTCCCAGCTACTTGGGAGGCTGAGGCAGGAGAATGGACTGAACCCAGGAGGCGGAGCATGCAGTGAGCCGAGATTGCACCGTTGCACTCCAGCCTGGGGGACAGAGCCAGACTCCGTCTCAAAAAAAAAAAAAGTCCTGTGTTACACTCAGTGTCTACATGCAAACCCAGCTGTAAGACAAGTCTCTAACACCTGACTCCACAAAGCGAGATTCAAGGACCAGCACATCAGCATCACCTAGGAGCTTTTCAGAGGAACATCACAGACCTAACAGGCCTGAATCTGTACCTGCAAGATCCTCAGGTTTAAGGTTGGGCATGGTGGCTCACATCTGCAATCCCAGCACTTTGGGAGGCCAAGGTGGGAGGATCGCTTAACCCCAGGAGTTCATGACTAGGCTGGGCAACATAGTGAGTCTCCATCTTTTAAATAAATAAATAAATATTCCCAGGTTTGCATGAAAATCTGAGAAGTATTTCTCCAACTGCCTTCTCCTTTGCCCCAACCAAATGGATACCCCTGCATCCTTCTTACATAAAAATTCTGGACTTCCCTATGAACTGCAGGTTAGAAGCAGACCAGAAAATAATCAATGTATTAAACTAGGAAAAGTACTGGACTAAGAGGTCTGAATTTTAAACCTCCATCCCAAGCCTTTGTATCAGTGTTGGCAGGACTGCTGGTTTTTATGTTTGTTTTCCTTATGAATTTAGGGGCGAAGACAAACTAGAAAACTGGAAGGCTCTTCCTATTTGAATATTCTAGGATTCTATTACATGCCAATCAGATGACCCAAAACTACGCAGGCAAAGCTCATGCACAGGGAAGGTCTTTACCATGTCTGGTGTATGATTATGACAGGAATATTTTTGAATCTAACTGTAATTCTATTTAGGAATTTGGATGACTTGAGCTTTGTGCCTGCAGCTTATAATATCACTGGAGACCTGTCACAGAATTGTAACCTTGTAACTCACTTACCTGTTGATGCTGAAATATATACATATATAATTTTAATAGTACCCATTACACATAGACTTCCATTATAACACTATTTCCACTCGGTCATAATTTTATAAAAAATTCCCTATTGGCTAAAATTTTCCAGGCTTAATCACACTCTTGAGGTGAACTTTTTCAATTAAACTCCACTTAAGCCAATTTTGAGGTCTTTGAATGAAGGAAAAATATATATATGTCAGACTTAAAAATAATTGTCAGGCAGGTTCTTTTTTTTTTTTACATGTTTATTTAACACACTATCATTCATACTTCAAAAAAAGGTCTGACCTGTTTTGCATCTTAAATTTCCCAACAATGGGGGCAGAAGTGCTTTTTTGCTTAGAAGTCCCCAATAACTCTCTCAGTTATCTTCTCTGCCATGGAGAATTACGGAGAGTCTGTAAAACAGGCAGTTAGTTCTAGGCTTGTGGGGCCACTTAGCATCTATGAGGCAGAATTCAGTTAATACACATTAACTGTCTTCCTTACAACCATGTCAAAGTTTTCCATTTAGGGACTAATGAGAAAAAAGTCATTTGGATTATTGATCCAGTGTGAGTCATCGAGAACGGGGAAAAATAGGTAATTACCACTATTTTGAATCACTTCCTTTATTGTTTCTAAACTTGATTCTGGAACCCACAGCCTCTGTTGATTGTGTTATTTTTACAGGGGAAAAACAAGCTTTGACTTATCTCTCAAAATAATTAGAAGGCAGTGCCTTCTGGCGTTTGGTCCTGTCTCTGATCCTCTGTTTGGTTGTTTCGTTTTGTTTTGTTTTTCTAGCAAATGCTTTGTATTCACTCTGTACATCTTCATTTGGTTGATTGGGAGCAGGAAGTCTGCCAGAATACACACAGCCATCCTCTGTGGCATGGCCAGCCCAGGGCAGGGCAAGAGTGAATTCTTTGCTGGATTCTTCATGCCCAGGCCTTGGTGCCAATTGACCAGTGATGGAGACTTACTTCTTGATTCTAAAGAGATCTCTCCAGCACAGTTGCACAGAAAGGATGAAAAACCCTCATGGATTTCAATTGCCTCTTCTCCCAGCTAAAGCTTTTGCATGTTGCTTAAGGAAGAACCATGTCTGAAGAGCTCCAGTTGGGCAGAAATGGTCTTCTGTATTGGGAGGCCGAGGTGGGTGGATCACGAGCTCAGGAGATCGAGACCATCGTGGCTAACATGGTGAAACCCCGTCTCTACTAAAAATACAAAAAATTAGCCGGGCGTGGTGGCGGGCACTTGTAGTCCCAGCTACTCAGGAGGCTGAGGCAGAAGAATGGCCTGAACCCAGGAGGCGGAGCTTGCAGTGAGCCGAGATCACGCCACTGCACTCCAGCCTAGGGAACACAGCGAGACTCTGCCTCAAAAAAAAAAAAAAAAAAAAAAAAAGAAATAGTCTTCAGAAAGGCAAGACGCCTTGGACCACTGACTTCTTTTCTACCAGAGCTCAACTGTGTCCTCTTCTTTTCAGGGAAGGCTTTTCTGCCTTCTTTGAAGACGTCACTTTGCTCTCCGCACAACAGTCACACTGATCTTTTAGTCCTGGACTATGCCATCCTACCTCCTGCCACAGGACCTTGGCACATACCATTCCCTTTGTCTGAGATACTCTAGCTACCCCTCTTTCTCTAGTGAGCTCCATTCATTATTTATATCTTAGTTTATATTTCCTCAGGGAAGAAATCTAGCCTTTTTGGTAAGTATGAATGATCATGTGTTAAATAAACATTTTAAAAAAGAGATAACCAGCTGGGTGTGGTGGCTCACACCTGTAATCCTAGCACTTTGGGAGGCCGAGGCAGGCAAATCACCTGAGGTGGGGAAGTCGAGACCAGCCTGGCCAACATGGAGAAACTTCATCTCTACTAAAAATAGAAAAATTAGTCAGGCATGGTGGCGCATGCCTGTAATCCCAGCTACTCGGGAGGCTGAGGCAGGAGGATTGCTTGAACCCAGGAGGGGGAGGTTGCTCTCCAGCCTGGTTAACAAGAGCAAAACTCCATCTCACACACAAAAAAAAAAAAAAAAAAAAAAAAAAAAAAAAAAAAAAGGAGCCTGTCTGACAGTGATTTTCCCAATCAAATCAACCTCTCCTAATGTTTTGTAACATACCAACATATGCTCCTGTTTAATGGTACCTGTCACTGCTATAATCTTACATTTATTTGAGATATTTTTGCTTTATTAATAAGAGTATCTATTCTAGCTGCATGAAGATTTAGACCACATATAATCCTGATGCTTAACATAGGGCTTAGCACATAGCAGGTACTCAGTAATTATTTGTTAGATAAATGACAAATATTTGGCTGGGTACAGTGGCTCACACCTATAATCCCAGCACTTTAGGAGACTGTGGCGGGTGGATCACTTGCAGTCAGGAGTTCGAGACCAGCTTGATCAACATGGTGAAACCCCGTCTCTACTAAAAATTCAAAAATTAGCTGGGCGTGGCGGCACGTGCCTGTAGTCCCAGCTACTTGGGAGGCTGAGGCAGGAGAATCACTTGAACCCAGGAGGTGGAGGCTGCTGTGAGCTGAGATTGTGCCACTTTACTCCAGCCTGTGAGACTCCGTCCCCCAACCCCCCAAAAAAGACAAATATTTGTTAGACAGTATCAATGAATGAATACATTATTTATTAGACATTTCCAGGGGGAAGGAAGATCACAGGGCCTAACCCAGCTCTGCCAAATGCCTCAGCATCAGAAGAATGTGCTTGTTCTCTTGTACGACGTTGTTCTCATCTTGATACATGTAAGACCTGTGAAATGAGTAAAACGAAAGCAAGAGAAGAGTTCCGAAGAGGATGTGGGGAAGCCTCCGTTGAGCTCTATGTAAAACACCTTCTGAGCCAAAATGCTGTAAACCTAGAAATGAACCTGGGAGATCATGCCTGGGATTTTCCAGGTGAATAAAATGAGACTCATGATTCCACTGTAGTTACTGGCAGACCCCACCCCTTCTTACTCCTCATCCCTTCCTGATCCACTGCTCCTACGAGGAGACAGCCCTTAACAGAGATGCAAAAATTGAAGAGAGTGCAGAAATTACCAGGAGCTGAAGCCCTGAGCAAAGACGACCACAGGAGAGGAACAGAGTGATTAATTACATGTAAAACCATAGGGTCTAGCTTCACTGGGAAGGCCCCAAGGGAATAATTGTCCTCTTTTTTCCGTAATCTCTAGTGAGCTCTTTTATTCTTTAATCTATGAAGACACTAAAGGAGGTCAGATAGAAAAACTTACCCAAGTCTCACTCATTTTGTTAGTATAAATCCCACCTGTGCCACTTTCAAGTTGCCTGTAACCAATCTCATCTAAGTTTTCTCATCCATAAAATGGGAACAGTTGAGCCCATCTTTTAGGGTTATTGTGAGAATGAAATGGAATATGATTTATAAAGTGCCTGTGCATAGCACATAGGAAACGCTTCGTATGACCTAGTATAATTCAGCATTAAACATATATGTGAGTGCTTACTATATGCCTAGGTGGGACTAAGCTAGGTACTAGGGTTGGGACTTGCATTACGATGGTGGAAGAAAGACATATTTAAGAAACAAAAGAACTGCCGGTAAGGCTCAGAGATACGAATAAAATATTACAGAGAAACTGGAACAGAGTGGGGTTTGGCTACTCATAAACAGGTAAAACCAGGAGATCCTCTTTGAGGATGTGACATTTAAACTGATTCAGCCATGTAAAGAGCTGGAGAAAGTGTATTTTGACCCAGGAAATACTGGAAAAAGAAAGTATAAGGTACTGAGGTGGGGATGTCCCTATTCCCAGTGCGATGAGAAGCCTATAGAAGTGTTTCAACAGGAGTAAGAGAGAATCTGAGTTATGTTTTAAAAAGATCTTTCTGTCTGTTATGTGGAGAGAATCGGTTTTAATGGGGCAGGGAGGCCAGTTAGAAAGCTAGTGTGGAAATAAAGGTCAGAGATAGATCGATGGTGGTATGGATTAGGATGGGTGGGAGGGAGAGGAGTGAACGCAATTAAGATGTATTTTAGAGACAGAAGCAAGAATGAGCTGCAGGAAAGGGGAGGTGGTAGGAAAAAGGGAGGAATTGAGGCTGAGTCCTAGTTTTTTGTCTTAAACAACTGAAAATAATGACGTCATTTGTCAAGATGGAGAAACATGCAAGAATGAGACTCTGGGGCTTTTGGCGTTTGCTTGTTTTTTTGTTTGTTTGTTTTTTGTTTGTTTGTTTTTTTAACAATGTGGGAGGTAGATCTGGGAATCTAGAAATCTGTGTTGTCCAATAAAATATAACTCCTCTCAGAAGGGTTTTAACAACATAGAAAGTACGAATTTATCCAGAATGGTGACATGGAGAGCTCTTTAGGAGAAAGAAAATGAATTAGTTCACTTCTAGCAATGCTACTCATTCTTTAGAAATTGGGGTTGCTTCCTTCTGGTGACAGAGTCCTCATATATGCTATGAGAACATTTTTCTTAATGCAGATAAGTAAACAATGATGCCAAGTCCCATGCATCTTTGTTTCCCAGGAATCCCATTTAACCACATTTCCTTTCTTTGTCCTCTGTTTTTTCTTCTGAGGTTTGAGGCAGAAAAATTCTCAAAAATGGCACAGAGAACATAGTACATGCCTTTGTTCCAGGAATTTAGTAATGTCAGTCACACTCTGTTTAGGAAAAATTCAAGAGTTTACCTTTAAAAAGTAGTTAAGGTTTTGAGGGATCTTCCTTTATTATAACAGATGGCACAGCCTGTAAACAACTCAGTGTCACTTTCATATAAGCTTTTTATTTTTAACACAAATACAATGAAAAGAGCATTAGACCTGAGAAAAGATAGCAGTCCCAACTCAACCATTAAAAGTCACCTACCCTCTATGGGCTTTGGTTGGTTTGCTTGGGAATAAAGAGAACTTGGACTCCACATCCTTTCCAGATTTAATGGTCCATCAAATGTTGGCCAGGGTGAGACAAACTTGCTCACACTAATCAAGGTGATGAACGTGTGTGCATTTGCATTTCCTGGTCTTTGATTTCCCAGATGCTCTGCCTTGCTCCCTGCAATGCAGCCCATCGCTTTGATAGCTTGTCGGCTTGACAGCTCTTTCCATAAACTCTAAATTGGCAACAAAGTTTGGAGAAAAGAAACAGCCTTTATGTTTCAGAATCAACCCTCAGCACAAATGTCGTCTGGGGGCCACATGTCTTGGAGAGGAGTCATTTTCAACCAAGAGTGCTTCAAGTCACAAGTCATTCCAGCTTGGATTCATTTTGGGAAGCTGCCTTGCCTTCCTGACAAACAGGGGAACCACCATCAGAGAGATTATACAACGTGTAATGCCATGGTAATCAGGCTTGTCAACTTATTTTATAACAAATCTGTGGCTTTGATTTGAAACTAAGGCAAAAGCCATGGCTACAAAGTGATGGGCAGTAAGACAGGAATGAGGCAGGATGGTGAAGCACAAAGGTAGCAGGCTAGAAGCACAGGTCTTCGCTGTAGTCCCACTCTTGCCCCTAACTGGCTGCATATCCTTGGGTAATTCATTCTCTCAGACCCAGTCTCCTCATCTGCAAAGTGCTGGAGTTGAACCATCACCTCTCATGTCTCTTCCAGCTTGGAGATTCCACAAGGAGTTGCGGGGCCCTGTTAGTGTCTGTGCATACAGGACAAGAGAACAGTGCTACTTGGCCCAACTGGACTTGATATATCACATTCTTCCTCTCACAGAGAAGTATCAGGCAAGGAGGAGTGGCTGCCCTCTCCCAGTAACAGGGGCTGGGGCTTGGGGAAGCTCTAATGAAGGATTTCACCTTTCCCTGAAGGTTTCCACTAGGGTCTTTGAGTTGGAGCCAAGACAGGTGGCGACTAGAGGGGAATGGTGATTAGTAAGACATGATGAGGTGGAACCTGCAGGGTGAGGTATTTACTTTGTCCTTCTCTACAGGAGGAGAATGAACAGATGGAGCCTTAGACCTTCACAAATATTTTATTAACATAACCTTGAATGTGCAAAGAGGCAAAAGCCTAAACCCTAAAGGCCAAAAATATCAATATTGATTCTCTTTTCTCTCTAAAAAAAAAAAAAGAGGTCAATCCCATAATATTTCCCCAGATTGAAACTATTCATAGTCTCATAAAACACACAACTGGAGCCAGAGAATAGGATTTAGAGAGGGGGCTTTTCCTTTCAGACTTTTTAAAATGGAAATTAATGACTGGTATTTTGCTCAATGAAACATTTCTCCTAAGAAGCTAATAATTATTTGAGCAGTATGGTTTCAATTATTCTTAACAGTGTTAGCAACTACCAGTGCCCTGAAAAGCTTTCAGGTAGAAGGAGACAATAGCTCTATTAGGAGTTATCATATGCCCTAAACCAAGGCATGGACTTGCTGTCCCTTTTTGAACACTACTGTTTTTTCCATTCTGTTGAGTATGAATTCTATGTCATGTACTCTGTTATACACTGAGGTGATAAAAAGGACAGATAAGTCTCAGCCCTCTCCTATCTTTTGCATAAATTTGATTCCCTTCCTGTTTTTTAAGTTCCTCCATAATGTGGCCCCAGTCTATCAATGCAAACTATTTTCCACTATTCATCAGTGTATTTTAACCTACTCTGCTGTTTGTCCCCACAAATACATACACGCATACCTCACCAGCACATTCACATAGACAAATATAATATTCAGTTCCCTGTTGCTTCATTTTTTCATGTTGCCCTATACTATTGATATATCTACAATCTCCTACTCATTTCTCTAAATCCCACCCAGATTTGAAGTCTCAATCCTTTTTTCTAGCACCTTTTTTGCTCCTTATTTGCTGTATGCCAATTTGCTTATCACATATAGGTTCTATAGTCCTTCGAAAAATAAATATTTAACATCTTCAGTAGCCCCACAATATTTGTTCAGTGTTAGTCTCAAAATAAGTTTTCAAGTCCTTGCTTGGTTGGTTAAACCTGTTGTCAGTAATCAAGATAAGCTACTATAATGATGGTAGAAACTCAACCAGATGGCAGATGTTTAGAGCAACATGCTTTAATCTAATTAACATGCTTTAATCTACTACATTTATCTGAACCTTAAGCAGACCTTTCCCTTAACTCTATAATTATTAGAATCGCAAAACATTCCAGGACATCATACTTTAATGTGGCACATATCTAAAATATCTAAGTACAATTCACTACCTTTCTAACTTCAATTATTATACTTAATTAAAATTAAAGTTTTAAAAAAATCTGTTTCTTCTTTAGTGCTCTTTAATGTCAACTTCATCATGAATCAATTGACCTTATACATGTGCTTATTTCTGGACTTTCATTTTACCCTACTGGTCTGTTTGTCCTTATGTCTCTATCACCTAGTCTTAATTACAATAAATCTTGATATCTAGTAGAACACAATTTATACATTGTTTCCCTTTAAGGATGTCTTATTTTTAGTCTTATGCATTTCCTAATGAATTTAGGGATAAGGCTGCCAATTTCCTCCAAGATACCAGCTGGTCTTTTGGTTGGGATTGCACTAAATTTAGAAATGAATTTGAGATATTTGACATCTTTACTATATTGAATCTTATCTCACATGAATAAGAGATATCCTGTCATTAAAAATATGATAGCCAAATGAGAAAAAGTAAAACATGATCCCCTACCTCACACCAAATACAAAAATCAATTCCAGGTAGACTGAAGTCCTGAAGTTCCAAGTGTGAAAACTAAAACAATGGAAGGTCTAGAAAATAACATTAAGAAGATTTTCATGATCATGGGGGTAGGAAAGGACTTCTTAAAAAGGACAAAAAAGCTAATTATAAAAGAAATAATAACTTGGATTGCACTGAAATTACAAATACAGTATAGATACTAGAGGAGAGTGAAAATGCAGGCTATTGAGTGGGAGACATTTGCAAAACATACATATATATATAAAACAAAGGGATTATACCCAAAATATACAAAGAGCTCTTACAAATCAATGAAAAGGACAGAAAACTTAAAGGAAAATTGGGCAATAAACTTGAAGAGGAATTTAGCAAAGGAAACTCAAATGGCCAATAAGCACAAATAAAGATGCTCAATGCTGTATTTTTCATCAAGGAAATGAAAATTAAAACTACAATGAGATACCACCATGCACCCACTATAAAGACTATTATTATCAAGTTCTGGCAATAACGTGAAGCAAGAAAAACTTCCCTACACCAGGAAATGGAAGTTGGAGTGACCACTTTAGAAGATCCTTGAGCATTAATTGAATATATGTATAATCCATGAATATATGAATATATGTATAATCCATGACTCACTAATCCTACTCTTTATACAGCCAACAAATATGCACCAAAGACTTGTGCAACAAAACACATGAACAAGAATAGCCGCATTATTTATAATGGTCAAAAAAATTTAAAATAGGCCTAATCCATTAAATTCCATCAATGATAATCTAGATTTTAAAACTTATAGTTTGTTTTTTTTTAAACTATGCAACATTGAAAATAAGTAATCAATTTGTACATGGATGAATCTCACAATGTTGAGCAAAAAAAATCCAGTCAAAAAATAATTTTTACTGGATAATCACACTTATAAAAAGTTCAAAACAGGCCAAATTAATCTATACCAAATAGGAGGGAGTAGATAGTAACTGGAAGGAGTACGAGGGGTCTTCTGTAATGTCGATAATGACTAGGTGGTGATCAATCAGGTGTGCTTACTTTGTGATAATTCATCAAGCTGCACATTTGTAATTTGTATACTTTTCTGTATGTATATTATATTTAGATTAAAATGCTTTTTAATTAGATAAAATTTACTACCACTGTTTCAAAACGTGAGTGTAAAATATGGATTCAACATTAATTACTAAAGGAATTAAAATTATATCACTCTGGCATATTGATTATTTAAATTAAAGATATTTGAAAAACATCAGCTGCAGGAAGATCACTCTGACATTCACACTGTTTTTTAAAAGTAGAAGATGAAATTCTCCGGTGAAAGATATTCTGTCTATTAAAAAAAAAAAGCAACATTCTTATCATCAAGGACGGAAAAGTTAAGCCAAAGGAATTCTATATAAACTAACCTTGTTGAACTAACCCTTATCTCCTAGTCACTTCTCTGCCCAATTAAATATCTTCATCCAAGTCCTTTGCCTTATCACATCTTCACAACTTACTATTCTTTGTTCAATTAAGTAAACAAGTAACCAAACTGAAGTATTTCTTCAGATTTTCATTTCCTTATGGGTGCTTTCTTGCCACATAAAACTCATATTAAATATACGTGTATGCTTTTGTCCTGTTAATCTGTTTTATGTCAATTTAATTCTCTGGCCCAGCTAGGACTCTAAGACGATGGAGGTGGAGTTTTGCCATTCCTACAGAAAAATAGTTTCTGAAAAATATGAAGTGATATGTAAATATGCATAACGCTTAGGGATAGATGGCACCTTTTCTGCTTAATGCCATCAATTTTCAATTTTTACTTGGTGCACCTGTTCTTTCCTTGTCATTCACTGGCTGTTCTGGATCCACTGATAACCAGGTGGTAGGATTAGGACACCACTCGGCTGTTCTAACTCAACTGCTTTGACTTCTGATATCTTGCCAGGGCTAGAAAGGTCTCACAGCCACTACAACAGAGGTGTCATTACTGCCCATTTTCAGCAAAAGGAAATTGCTTTGACAGTCTCTTTTCTCTGTAAACCTGCAAAATGGTTTGTCACCTTCCTGGCTAGAAACAGAAAAGGTTTTAGAAAATGCTATGCTATTATTCACTCATTTAACTGCTATGATTTTTAACATTTCTGCCTTCCTAATAGCTCCATGATGAAAAAGCCCAAGATTTAGACTTTCCCATCAATGACATCTGAGGAGCCTCCTTCATTATATGTTCATTAGTTGTTCTTTTTTTTCCTCTCTGCCCAGGTACAACAGATGCAACAGGAAGAGAGAAGAGACAATTCTCAGATATTCTTTTAGATCTGCTAAAGCTTCAATGCAGTAGACCAGAGTAGAAAGCTGTAGATGAGGTGATAGTAAATTCATTCGAGTCAACTCTCCTGACTTGCCTTTCATAATATAAACACATAATTTTCCCTCCTATCCTTACAAAAGAGAGACGTCAACACCCATAAACATATATTTCTATTTCGAGGTTACAGACATACAATTTAAAGATTCAACAGTTCTCAACCATTTCCTTTAGCAATGGCCCATACATAGACTACGATGGAAATTAACTAGTGATGCATGAAATTTCTAAAGGAGCTCCTTATGATATCTCTCTAAAAAAATTTAAACAAGGGCTATAAAGTTGTTAAACAGATTTATGGTAGTTTTAATGTATCTACTAAAATGCTGGATTCATGTCGGCTTTTGTATTAAGGAAAAATGATTTCCTAACAACCCCTTATAAAAGTAATTGCTGATTCTAAAGCTGTTATCTTTAAAAATGCTAATATAGTTTTCTTAGTAAAGCTTCTAAGCAATACTCTATGCTTTTCTCATTTTACATATATTCCTGACACTGATAAATATCAATGCATTTTATTTTCGTTTTGTGATTTCTTTTCATAAAGAAAATTTCTAACAAGCAGTTTCAGATTCACAGCAACATTGAGTGGAAGGTACAGAGATATCCCATATGCTCGCTTCCCCAAGACATACACAGCTCCCCCAGTATTGACATCCCCCATCAGAGTGGTACATTCATTACAATTGATGGACTTAACATTGATACGTCATTGTCACCCAGAGTCCATAATTTACTTAAGGTTGCCTCTTGGTATAGTATATTCTATGGGTTTGGACAAATAAATAATGGCATCAACCAATCATTGTACAAAGTAGTTTCTTTTTCTTTTATATAATTTGTAATATGTATTAATAAATAAGGAGTTATATATAATCAATTCACTGATGGCACTTTTATCACAGACTAAATTCTTATTAAGTTGTTCTGCCTCGGGCCTTTCTGTCTTGTTGCATTAATGGGTCTAACAATCCACAAAACAGTACCACACTTTGAATTCTTAAAACTTAAAATATATCTTTAAATCTGCCCAAGAAAATGCTTCTTCCTTTCTGTGCCCCACACCTGCTCTACTGCTGGAATCATTGCTGCCACCATTACCTGATTCTCCTCTCTTTGAGAAAGAAGTAAGATTCACAACCAAATCTCTTTGGTTGGAGAGGGCCATATGACTTGTTCTGGCCATGCCTCATGAATTCAGTGACATGCTATTTCCAGGGCACAGTACTTAATCATCAGTTTGAGACCCTCTAAAGATCTGTTTTATCTGCTACAGTACCTGTCAACATCTGAGCTGGAGGCTGCTACTTCAGCTTGAATTCATAGTAAGGAAGCAAAAGGACATCAACCTGCAATGAACACAGCATCAGAAATAAAGCTTTGTTATTTTTATTTTTATTTATTATTATTATTATACTTTAAGTTTTAGGGTACATATGTTTATTGCAGCACTATTCACAATAGCAAAGACTTGGAACCAACCCAAATGTCCAACAATGATAGACTGGATTAAGAAAATGTGGCACATATACACCATGGAATACTATGCAGCCATAAAAAACGATGAGTTCATGTCCTTTGTAGGGACATGGATGAAGCTGGAAACCATCATTCTCAGCAAACTATCACAAGGACAAAAAACCAAACACTGCATGTTCTCACTCATAGGTGGGAAATGAACAATGAGAACACAGGGACAAAGCTTTGTTATTTTAAGCCATTGTGATGGGCAGAGAAGGAGAGGGTTGTTACTGCATCCTAACTGAGTTGATTCTGACTAATACACAGCAAAATAATTGATGTTTTCAAAAACTGCCCCAAATCTCATTAGGATTTTGATTAGAATTGTATTAATCCTGAAGATTCATTTTGGAAGAGCTAGCATTTTCACAATATTGAATCTTCCTATTCACGAATGTGATATGACTCCTCACTCATGTCTCTTATTCTGAATAAGGTTGTATATAGTTATAAAGTTTAAACTAAGAGCTAGGCATGTATTGCTATTTCTTATTTATGTTTGTTCCCATACTATAAGGATTTTTAATTATTCTGCAACTGGACATCCTGGTGAATTATCTTAATAGTTCTCATAGCTTTGAATTGAGCCTGTTGTTTCCTAAGTCAAAAGTAAATGGTGCTGAATAACGGTAATTTTATGTATTTCTTTCTGCTAATAGAAATGCCTCATTTCTATTTCAAATCTTACTATTTTAGATGGAAATTCCAGAATAAGGTTGATAATATCTTTGAACGAGGATATTTTTCTCTTCTTTACCAGAAGTCAAAAAGCTTTTTCTGTAAAAAGTCAGATTGTAAGTATTTTTAGCTTTGAGAACCAGACCATCTGTCACAACTACTCAACACTGCCATTGCAGCATAAAAGCAGCCACAACCAACAAATAAAAAAATGAAAGCAGCTGGATTTGACTCATGGACCACGGTTTACTGAACCTTGTTCTACTTTAATGGCAAGGCTTTTAATATTTTGCCATTACTATGATTTTAGTTACTAATTTATTATTTTAAGAAATTATTCCTCCAATTCTACATTGCAAAATTTTTCTTTTTTGATAATTCATTTTTGACATCTATCAAGATCATTGTTTTAAAAATCTGTTACATAGTAATTAATAGATGTTAAATTTCTCTAGAATGTTCTACAAATTTTCTAGTATTAAGCCACTCTTACATCCCCATATGAGTTCTACTTAGTTTTGTTTTTGTTTTGTTTTGTTTTGTTTTGTTTGAGATGGAGTCTCGTTCTCTAGCCCAGGCTGGAGTGCAGTGGCACAATTTGGCTCACTGCAACCTCTGCCTCCCGGGTTCAAGTGATTCTCCTGCCTCAGCCTCCCGAGTAGCTGGGATTGCAGGCGCCTGCCACCATGCTCGGCTAATTTTTTTGTATTTTTAGTAGGGACAGGGTTTCACCATGTTGGCCAGGCTGGTCTCAAACTCCTGACCTCAGGGGATCCACCCACCTTGGCCTCCCAGAGTGCTGGGATTACAGGCATGAACCACCGCGCCCAGCCAGCCATTTTTATTTATTCCTGGATTTTATTAAACAAACATTAATTGGAAGCTCATGATGTACCAGGCACACTTGTAGAAGTAATGGACGCAGCAGTCAACAAAATAGAAAAAAGTTCCTACTCTCATGGAGATGATATTCTAGTGGGAGGACAAAGATAATAATATAGTCACTGAAATATGTCAGGTGAAGGATAAGAAAGCAAAGACAAAGAGTGTCAGGGTAGGTGCTATTTAAGAAATGGGGTTCAGAAGGCCTCTCTGATCAGGTGACATTTGAGCAGAAACTTGAAGCAAGTGAGGGCACAGTCTAATAAATTAAATAAGCAGCTGGAAGTAGTGCACAAAAGTGCCAGGATAGAGAATCAGCAGGATACTAGAGGAGCACATGGCAGGATCACCTAATGTGGTCACAGACGTGGGGTAAAGAGGGCTTCTGGGAGGAAGCAACGTTTATTCTGAGACCTTGAAGAAAAGTTACATCTGTGTGATGGTTAAATTTATGTGTCAACTTGACCAGGCCATGGGGTTCCCAGACATTTGGTCAAACATTATTCTGAGTATATCTGTGAAGGTGTTTCTGGATGAGATGAACATTTGCATCCATAGGCTGAGTAAAGCAGGTTGCCCTTTCTCACGTGGGTGTGCCTCATCCAATCCATTGACGACCTGAATAGAACAAAAAGACTGAGTAAGAGGGAATTCTTCTTGCCTGACTGCTTGAGCTGGGGTATCAGTCTTTTCCTGTCTTTGAATTTGAACTGAAACTTTGGTTCTCCTGGTTCTCAGGCCTTTGAACTGGTCCTACAACTACAACATCTGCTTTCCTGGGCCTCCACCTTGCCAACTACAGATTTTAGGACTTCTCAGCATCTATGATCGTATGACCTGATTTCTTATAAATCTCTTTATATGTATACCCATGCACACACACACACACACACACACACACACACAACCCTATTCGTTCTTTGCTCTAAAGAACCCTGACTAATTCAATGAGCAGGAGAAAAAATAATATTCTATAATAGCATAATTTATGGTCCCCAAATTAGAGGAAAACAACAGTTTCAAGCAAATGAAAGTTCAATACAGAGGAAGAGAAGAAATGAGGTAAAGAGTGGGGCTGAACAGATGGGAAGAAATCAGGTTGTTCACGATCCTGAAAACCTTTCTGAGCATGCACTGTGTCCTGTGAGCAGTGGGAAGTCATTGGGTGTTTTAAGTAGCAAAGTAAAGTAACCAGTGGGGCCACCAGGTCTCACAGCCCCAGTGGTCACCATCCCATTATATCCACCCGTAGAATACATGGGCTGGTGCCCATGGAGTTCAGTCGTATAGAGACATTGAACTGTGTTTTATCATATACTGAGCCACAAGGAAAATTTAGATGGACTTTAAAAAGAAGAAATTGTTCACGCTACGTGCTCTGGATTAAAGCAAAAAGAAATTATAATATAATAAAAGGGTAGTCAACATATATATATAAAGCCACTGTAGAGTAGGAAAGATGCTGCTCTACCCATCATGATGGAGGACCCTGTAACAAAAGACAGATTAACAGAGAGAAGCATAAAAAAGATATTTAATATAGATTCTACATGACATAGAAGCCTTCACAAGAAAATGAAGATCCGAAGAAACAGGTACACTTGAGTAGTTTTATGCTAGTTTTGATGAAGACTTGAGAGTGGAGGGGAAATGTAATAAAGCAGAAAGGGTGTGATCTAATGGTAATAAACTGAGGGAACTTAGCAGGGCCTGTTTGTTGAGATTCTTCTCTGTGACCCTGTGTCCTCAGGGATAACGATGCTCATCCATTCAGAGGTATAGGGAGGGCATCTCTCACATGAGGGTTTTGTGACCTGATTCAGGGGAAGGTCAAAAAATCCTTCCCACGTTGTATGACCTGCTTCCAGGGAGAATGATGTGGGAAGATCAGTGAGACCCTCCTGATTCTGCCATTATTACAAATTCCTTCAGCTTGAGATATTCAATAGGCCAAAATGCCCTATTTTGCGGTAGTGTGTCCTGAACACATATAGGAAAATTTTTAAATGCTTCTGTAAAATTAGTCTTGGGCCAATAAGTACATGAAACCTGCAGCTATCAACTATATGGACATTAAAAACAAATTAAAAACTTGTAGAGAAAATGATCACAACAATTCAAAGACCAAAAAAACATAGGCTTGAGGCTTAAATGAGAAAGGCTGGCAATGAATAAAATATTAGGTTTCCAAAATTTAAGAAAAGTCAAGGAGAAAAATGACCCAAAGGATAAACGGCCTCTGTGTTTGCTGTGCTCTCCACCCATCTTTATGCCTGGTGCCCTCACCTTCTTCAAGTCCCTGCCCAAATTCCACCTGATCAGAGAGGCTTTCCCTTTAGCCCCCTTCTAAGATAGCATCCTTTCCCATCACTCTCTAACTCTGCTTTGTTATCCTTCCCCTGGCACATGCTGTGTGTCTTTGCTATCATCTGAGTTGTCCCCCTTGAATAAATCCCATGAGAACAGGGACCTCTGTCTATTTTGTCCCCTGCTGCATCCCCTACTTCTAGAACAGTGCCCAGTACAGGCGCTCCATGCGGCAGGTCTGTGACTGGCCTGTTCAAACTTCATCCCCTGCCCAGGCCAGGCATTTGCCAGATGCTTAATAAATACTTATTGAATTAATGCTACAATGCATCACTGGACATCTTTAAAAAGTAATATTCTTTTGGAGGTATCAAATCTATCTAAAAATATACAGGGGTCGTTCCAAGATGGCCGAATAGGAAGAGCTCCAGTCTGCAGCTCCCAGCATGATCAACACAGAAGACAGGTGATTTCTGCATTTCCAACTGAGGTACCTGGTTCATCTCACTGGGACTGGTTGGACAGTGGGTGCAGCCAATGGAGGGTGAGCCGAAGCAGGGTGGGGTGTTGCTTTGCCCAGGAAGCACAAGGGGTTGGGGGATTTCCCTTTCCTAGCCAAGGGAAGACGTGACAGACTGTAACTGGAAAATCGGGACACTCCCACCCTAATACTGCACTTTTCCAATGGTCTTAGCAAATGGCTCACCTGGAGATTATATCACATGCCTGGCTCAGCGGGTCCCATGCCCACGGATCCTTGCTCACTGCTAGTGCAGCAGTCTGAGATCGAACTGCAATGTGGCAGCCTGGGCTGGGGGAGAGGCGTCCACCATTGCTGAGGCTTGAGTATGTAAACAAAGCAGCCAGGAAGCTCGAACTGGGTGGAGCCCACTGCAGCTCAATAAGGCCTGCCTGCCTACCTCTGTAGACTCCACCTCTGGGGGCAGGGCATAGCTGAACAAAAGGCAGCAGAAACATCTGCAGACTTAAACATCCCTGTCTGACAGCTCTGAAGAGAGAAGTGGTTCTCCCAGCATGGGGTTTGAGCTCTGAGAACAGAGAGACTGCCTCCTCAAGTGGGTCCCTGACCCCCATGTAGCCTAACTGGGAGACACCTCCCAGTAGGGGCCGACTGACACCTCATGTAGCCAGGTGCCCCTCTGAGACGAAGCTTCCAGAGGAAGGATCAGGTAGCAATATTTGCTGTTCTGCAGCCTCCGCTGGTGATACCCAGGCAAACAGGGTCTGGAGTGGACCTCCAGCAAACTCCAACAGACCTGCAGCTGAGGGTCCTGACTGTTAGAAGGAAAACTAACAAACAGAAAGGAATAGCATCAACATCAACAAAAAGGACATCCACACCAAAACCCCATCTGTAGGTCACCATAATCAAAGACCAAAGGTAGATAAAACCACAAAGATGGGGATAAACCTGAGCAGAAAAGCTGAAAATTCTAAAAACCAGAGGACCTCTTCTCCTACAAAGGATCACAGCTCCTTGCCAGCAACGGAACAAAGCTGGGTGGAGAATGACTTTCACAAGTTGACAGAAGTAGGCTTCAGAAGGTCGGTAATAACAAACTTCTCCAAGCTAAAGGAGGATGTTCGAACCCATCGCAAAGAAGCTAAAAACCTTGAAAAAAGATTAGATGAATGGATAACTAGAATAAACAGTGTAGAGAAGACCTTAAATGACCCGATGGAGCTGAAAACCATGGCACAAGAACTATGTGACGCATGCACAAGCTTCAGTGGCCAATTCGATCAAGTGGAAGAAAGGGTATCAGTGATTGAAGATCCAGTGAATGGAATAAAGCAAGAAAAGAAGTTTAGAGAAAAAAGAGTAAAAAGAAATGAACAAAGCCTCCAAGAAATACGGGACTATGTGCAAAGACCAAATCTACATTTGATTGGTGTACCTGAAAGTGACAGGGAAAATGGAACCAAGTTGGAAAACACTCTTCAGGATATTATCCAGGAGAACTTCCCCAATCTAGCAAGGCAGGCCGACATTCAAATTCAGGAAATACAGAGAATACCACAAAGATACTCCTTGAGAAGAGCAACCTCAAGACACATAATTGTCAGATTCACCAAGGTTGAAATGAAGGAAAAAATGTTAAGGGCAGCCAGAGAGAAAGGTCAGGTTACCCACAAAGGGAAGCCCATCAGACTAACAGTGGATCTCTTGGCAGAAACCCTGCAAGCCAGAAGAGAGTGGGGGCCAATATTCAACATTCTTAAAGAAAAGAATTTTCAACCCAGAATTTCATATCCAGCTAAACTAAGCTTCATAAGTGAAGGAAAAATAAAATCCTTTACAGACAAGCAAATGCTGAGACACTTTGTCACCACCAGGCCTGCCTTACAAGAGCTCCTGAAGGAAGCACTGAACATGGAAAGGAACAACCAGTACCAGCCACTGCAAAAACATGCAAAATTGTAAAGACCATAGAGGCTAGGAAGAAACTGCATCAACTAACCAGCACAATAACCAGCTAACATCATAATGACAGGATCAAATTCACACACAACAATATTTACCTTAAATGTAAATGGGCTAAATGCCCCAATTAAAAGACACAGACTGGCAAATTGGATAAAGAGTCAAGACACATCAGTGTGCTGTATTCAGGAGACCCATCTCACGTGCAGAGACACACATAAGCTCAAAATAAAGGGATGGAGGAAGATCTACCAAGCAAATGGAAAACAAAAAAAAAAGCAGGGGTTGCAATCCTAGTCTCTGATAAAACAGACTTTAAACAAACAAAGATCAAAACAGACAAAGAAGGCCATTACATAATGCTAAAGGAATCAATTCAACAAGACCTAACTATCCTAAATATATATGCACTCAATACACAAGCACCCAGATTCACAAGGCAAGTCCTGAGAGACCTACAGAGAGACGTAGACTCCCACACAATAATAATGGGATACTTTAACACCCCCCTGTCAATATTAGACAGATCAACGAGACAGATGGTTAACAAGGATATCCAGGACTTGAACTCAGCTCTGCACCAAGCAGACCTAATAAACATCTATAGAACTCTCCACCCCAAATGAACAAAATATATGTTTTTCTCAGCACCACATCGCACTTATTCCAAAATTGACCACATAGTTGGAAGTAAAGCACTCCTCAGCAAATGTAAAAGAACAAAAATCACAACAAACTGTCTCTCAGACCACAGTGCAATCAAATTAGAACTCAGGATTAAGAAACTCACTGAAAACCGCACAACTACACGGAAACTGAACAACCTGCTCCTGAACGACTACTGGGTAAATAACGAAATGAAGGCAGAAATAAAGATGTTCTTTGAAACCAATGAGAACAAAGACAAAACATATCAGAATCTCTGGGACACATTTAAGCAGTGTGCAGAGAGAAATTTATAGCACTAAATGCCCACAAGAGAAAGCAGGAAAGATCTAACATCAGCACCCTAACATCACAATTAAAAGAACTAGAGAAGCAACAGTAAACAAATTCAAAAGCTAGCAGAAGGCAAGACATAACTAAGATCACAGCAGAACTGAAGGAGATAGAGACACAAAAAACCCTTCAAAAAATCAATGAATCTAGGAGCTGGTTTTTTGAAAAGATCAACAAAATAGATAGAATCTAATAGAAACAATAAAAAATGATAAAGGGGATATCACCACTGATCCCACAGAAATACAAACTACCATCAGAGAATACTATAAACACCCCTATGCAAGTAAACTAGAAAATCTAGAAGAAATGGATAAATTCCTGGACACATACACCCTCCCAAGACTAAACCAGGAAGAAGTTGAATCCCTGAATAGACCAATAACAGGCTCTGAAATTGAGGCAATAATTAATAGTCTACCAACCAAAAAAGCCCAGGACAAGACCAATTCACAGCCAAATTCTACCAGAGGTACAAAGAGGGGCTGATACCATTCCTTCTGAAACTATTCCAATCAATAGAAAAAGAGGGAATCCTCCCTAACTCATTTTATGAGTTATGAGGCCAGCATCATCCTGATACCAAAGTCTGGCAGAGACAAAACAAAAAAAGAGAATTTTAGACCAATATCCCTGATGAACATCGATGCAAAAATCCCCAATAAAATACCGGTAAACTAAATCCAGCAGCACCTCAAAAAGCTTATCCACCACGATCAAGTTGGCTTCATCCCTGGGATGCAAGCCCGGTTCAACATTCGCAAAACAATAAACGTAATCCATCACATAAACAAAATCAAAGACAAAAACCACATGATTATTTCAATAGATGCAGAAAAGGCCTTTGACAAAATTCAACAGCGCTTCATGCTAAAAACTCTCAATAAACTATTTTGATGGGATGTATCTCAAAATACTAAGAGCTATTTTTGACAAACCCACAGCCAATATCATACTGAATGGGCAAAAACTCCTTTGAAAACTGGCACAAGACAGGGATGCCCTCTCTCACCACTCCTATTCAACATAGTGTTGGAAGTTCTGGACAGGGCAATCAGGCAGGAGAAAGAAATAAAGGGCATTCAATTAGGAAAAGAGGAAGTCAAATTGTCCCTGTTTGCAGATGACTTGATTGTATATTTAGAAAACCCCATTATATCAGCCCAAAATCTCCTTAAGCTGATAAGCAACTTCAGCAAAGTCTCAGGATACAAAATCAATGTGCAAAAATCACAAGCATTCTTATACACCAATAACAAGACAAACAGAGAGCCAAATCATGAGTGAACTCCCACTCACAATTGCTTCAAAGAGAATAAAATACCTAGGAATCCAACTTACAAGGGATGTGAAAGACCTCTTCAAGGAGAACTACAAACCACTGCTCAACAAAATAAAAGAGGACACAAACAAATGGAAGAACATTCCATGCTCATGGATAGGAAGAGTCAATATTGTAAAAATGGCCATACTGCCCAAGGTAATTTATAGATTCAGTGCCATCCCCATCAAGCTGCCAATGACTTTCTTCACAGAATTGGAAAAAACTACTTTAAAGTTCATATGGAACCAAAAAAGAGCCTCCATTGCCAAGACAATCCCAAGCCAAAAGAACAAAGCTGGAGGCATCACGCTACCTGACTTCAAACTATACTACAAGGCTACAGTAACCAAAACAGCATGGTACTGGTACCAAAACAGATATAGACCAATGGAACAGAACAGAGGCCTCAGAAATAACACCACACATCGAAACCATCTGATCTTTGACAAACCTGACAAAAACAAGAAATGGGGAAAGGATTCCCTATTTAATAAATGGTGCTGGGAGAACTGGCTAGCTATATGTAAAAAGCTGAAACTGGATCCCTTCCTTACACCTTATACAAAAATTAATTCAAGATGGATTAAAGACTTACATGTTAGACCTAAAACCATAAAAACTGTAGAAGAAAACCTAGGCAATACCATTCAGGACATAGGCATGGGCAAGGACTTCATGACTAAAACACCAAAAGCAATGGCAACAAAAGCCAAAATAGACAAATGGTGTCTAATTAAACTAAAGAGCTTCTGCACAGCACAGGCAACCTACAGAATGGGAGAAAATTTTTGCAATCTACCCATCTGACAAAGGGCTGATATCCGGAATCTACAAAGAACTTAAACAAATTTACAAGAAAAAATCAAACAACCCCATAAAAGAGTGGGCGAAGGATATGAACAGACACTTCTCAAAAGAAGACATTTATTGCAGCCAACAGACACGTGAAAAAATGCTCATCATCACTGGTCATCAGAGAAATGCAAATCAAAACCACAATGAGATACCATCTCACACCAGTTAGAAGGGCGATCATTAAAAAGTCAGGAAACTACAGGTGCTGGAGAGGATGTGGAGAAATAGGAACACTTTTACACTGTTGGTGGGACTGTAAACTAGTTCAACCATTGTGGAAGACAGTGTGGCGATTCCTCAATGATCTAGAACTAGAAATACCATTTGACCCAGTGATCCCATTACTGAGTATACACCCAAAGGATTATAAATCATGCTACTATAAAGACACATGCACACGTATGTTTATTGCAGCACTGTTCACAATAGCAAAGACTTGGAACCAACCCAAATGTCCATCAATGATAGACTGGATTAAAAAAATGTGGCACATATACATCATGGAATACTATGCAGCCATAAAAAAGGATGAGTTCATGTCCTTTGTAGGGACATGGATGAAGCTGGAAACTGTCATTCTGAGCAAACCATCACAAGGACAGAAAACCAAACACCATATGTTCTCACTCATAGGTGGGAATTGAACAATGAGAACACCTGGACTCAGGAAGGGGAACATCGCACACACCGGGGCCTGCTGTCGGGTGGGAGGCGTGGGGAGGGATAGCATTAGGAGCAACACCTAATGTAAATGACAAGTTAATGGGTGCAGCACACCAGCATGGCACATGTATACATATGTAACAAACCTGCATGTTGTGCACATGTACCCTAGAACTTAAAGTATAAAAAAAAAAAATAGAAAGACCATTCTTAGTCAAGGGCGACACAAAATCAGGCTACAGGCCAGATTTGGCCCATAGGGCTTAGTTTGCTGACCCCTGGTTTATACCACTTATATTTAATGTGATTGCTTTGTTAGGTTTAAAAATATATCATCTTGTTATTTTTTAAAAAATAAAAAAATAATAAATTATGAAAATATATAACTACTAATTCAAATGTAATAATTAACTATTCTATTCTTTTGCATATAGCAGCCTTTTTCGGTCTGACTAAATTCTGAAAGTCACATGTTGTTAAGGTATAACATCAAGATTGTATCAATGGCTTCTCGTCTTTTAAGTAGCTAAGCTTTATACTTCTCAATATTATATATTTTTGCTACATAAAGTTTTAGAATTCCTGTCCAGACTTAATTTTTCTTATTTTGAATTTTTCATTAATACCAAATAATCTTTTGTTCCCATTTAATGCTTTTAGTCTTAAATTTCATTTTGTGTGATATTTGTATTAAACTCTGGGTTTATTTTTGTTGCATTTTTCTGAGATATCATTTCCCATCCCATCTCACGGTTTTTAGTTGTTCTGTGCCATTTTGTTTTAGGTGTCTTTCCTGTGAACAGTATGTAGTTGAAATTTGCCTTGTTACCCAATCTGAGAATTCTGTCTTCTAATCAGAAGTTGAATCTATATGTATTCTGAGTGTGACAAGCAGTAAATCTGGGCACGTGTTCACCACAGTATTATATGCTTTCTATTTTGTGAGTGTCTGTCTTAGTCTTCTTAGGCTGCAATGATAGACTGGATTAAGAAAATGTGGCACATATACACCATGGAATACTATGCAGCCATAAAAAATGATGAGTTCATGTCCTTTGCAGGGACATGGATGAAACTGGAAACCATCATTCTCAGTAAACTATCGCAAGGACAGAAAACCAAACACCGCGTTCTCACTCATAGGTGGGAACTGCACAATGAGAACACATGGACACAGGAAGGGGAACACCACACTCCGGGGACTATTGTGGGGTGGGGGGAGGGGGGAGGGACAGCATTAGAAGATATACCTAATGCTGAATGACGAGTTAATG
Source organism: Hylobates moloch (assembly GCF_009828535.3). Taxonomy (NCBI): domain Eukaryota; kingdom Metazoa; phylum Chordata; class Mammalia; order Primates; family Hylobatidae; genus Hylobates; species Hylobates moloch. The sequence continues at coordinate 44,751,176 of NW_026652294.1, forward strand.
GGTGCAGCGCACCAACATGGCACATGGATACATATGTAACAAACCTGCACATTGTGCACATGTACCCTAAAACTTAAAGTATAATAATAATAATAATAAAATCATAGACTGGGTGCCTTCAACAACATTTATTTATTCTCTCCATTCTGGAAGCTGGAAGTACAAGCCCAGGGGGCCAGCATGGTTGGGTTCTTGGGGAGGGCCTTCTCGTTGGCTTATGGACAGCAGCCTTCTTGCTGTTTCTCACATGGCAGAAAGAGGAAGTGCTGGTGTCTCTTCCTCTTCTCATAAGGATTCTTATGAGAAGGCCTCACCCTTGTGGCTTCATGTAAGTCTAATTATCTCTCAAAGGTCCCACCTCCAAAAAACATCACAATGGGGGTTTAGGGCTTCAACATGTGAATTTGAGGGGTTGCACACAAGCATTTAACCTGTAACAGCATCTTCATACTACCTGGTCTTTCCACATTCCACCTACCTGCCTTACAGAGAAAGAGCCTTGCAGCTGAGAGAATGTGTCAGACAGAAAAATAGTTCCACCCTAGCTGTTTTCTCCTGTTGACTTGTCCCTGGACCTCCCAGCACTGATGCTCCTGGGAGCTATGGATCCTGGCAGTTAAAGGGATCCATGGAGCCAACATCCAACTCTTCATGGCCTCCAATCCCTGCCACACACCCTCACACCCACATAGCCAGTTTAGGGGCTTATTCCAAGCCCCCATTTACACTGACTTCCCATAATACTCAACAGTGTGATGAGCCAGCTAAGGTAGGCTCTGAAAAGTTGAATCTGTGTGGCCAGTCCTAATTCTGTGCTGGTAGCTTGAAATTGGCCAAGGCAGGTGCATATACACCACACACCAAATGCCCCAAATTTGGGCTTTAGTTTTCCAGAAAGCCAGTTTACCAGCTCACCACTGCCAATATCCGCATTTTCTAATGGAAGAGAGGAGAGGAAAGGGGAGGGGAGGAATTTTCTAAATAAGGGAAATTATGACGTTATCTTTTGTCACCTCTTCTGTGCTGTCTCAAAACTTCTTCCAACTTTGTAACATGTTGATGGAACCTTTTCCTCATTTTCAGAGCAGATGCTGTGTTTTCCTAATCTTCATGACCCTTTGGTAATTTAACTTGGTTTCTGAATGCTGGGTAGGGACGTATCTTTGAAATCATGTTGTCATATATTTCAGAAGTCCTTGTGACATGTCTTCATTCCATTATCTATGCAAAACATGGGCAGAATTACGCAGATCCCTGTTTGCTGCTTTAATTATCCCTTCTCAGCCAAATAGCACTTGCTCTGCCACTAATGATTCTAATCTGAACTGGGAATTGATGTTGACAAAACACAAGCTGTTTAGTTTTTGCAAAGGCTGATCAAATCTCCTACTGAAAACAGAGGTTTTACTGGATATCCAGAATTGAAGCCCCATTTATTGGAAAATATTCCAGCTGATAAGCAAGAGAGCCAATAAGAAATATCCTTGGGAAGGTAGGAGGGAATACACAAGATCATAAAAATGTAACCACAGTTATATCACTGAGATAAGAGCTAATCTAAGTTATAAGGTAGTCCCTTGTGAAAACATGACAAAATAATAATTAAGTGTACATGCCTTGCAAATGTTCTCCACTCTTAAAATAGCGCCTCTATTTAGGGCAGCTTGTAAAGGGAACTGGGTACGTTTAGAGCTTAGAAAAGAATACAGTTGGAACATGAAAAAAACTGAGAGATTATGGCAATTTTGTAAATCAAGAAGAATTTATAGTGGGAGATAGGGAGCCATTGAAGGTTTTTAAGCAGGAAAACAATGCAATAAAAGATGTAATTAAGGAAGATTAGTCTGGCAGTATTAGGGCAAGATCTATCTTAAGTTCCTTATAAGAAACGAAAATAGAATTAGTAATGAGTTGAACCCCACCACCACCACAAAAAAAAAAAAAAGAGAGAGAGAGAGGAAAAGCATCAAATCTCTTCCACTTTTTTCACAGGTAGTTAAAGTAGCACATAGGCTGGGATGTACTCAAAGAGTCTTGCAAAGCTTTCTCAGCTCATTAAGTTAAATTACTTCTTTGCTCTCATTCGGTATTCATGAATGCTAAAACAAGTTCCGTAACAGTGCACTCAAAGTCTCCAGGCAGTCCAGGGACCTCTTGAAGACTTCTTTTCATGCTGTTCCATTGTTGCAGCCAATGAGCACTGTCAGCCAACAGCCCACAAGCCATCTGATCCTCCCATTGTCCTGTTTTCTGAAACAGTTTAAATCTCATCCACTCTTATGAAAATGAAGGAATAGGGGCCCATGTCTTCTAACTCTCATTCAAGAGTCACTAGACTGCAGTAAAAATCCAACCAGTGATACCACGATGACTCATGGCTCTTGTAGGCTTAGCACATGAAGGAAATGGACGGTGCCAATTGTGACAGAGTTCATCCAAGGAACACATACGACCTAAAAGACACCAGCCAAACTGCTATTTCTCAAAAGGACAATGTTCCTGCCTTGAGTGCCTGTCCCACTTTGTCTGCATTGTCTGCCTCCTACCCAAGACCCAGAGAAAGTTTCCCCTTGTTGGTGAATTCTCAGATTCTCCAGCTCACAGCAATCCTTGACCTTCTGAACTATAATGGATTTTGACTAGACCACAAAATTGCATTGAGCTTATATATTTCCTAGATGGTTATTTCTTTTCATGTGTAAATTCTCTCTCCAACTACAATATAAACTCCTTAAAAAGAGAAACCATGTCTTATATGTCATATGTCATCCACGTTCAGTGGCATAGGAAGAAGATGGAGATATTGAGGCTGAACCCTGTCTCCAAAATCCTGTGTTCCAAATTATGCTCACCATGGTGAAGATGTTTGCAAGTCTCCCAAGCCTCAAACCCTACCGTCTATTTTTCAGTCTTAGCAGATGTGCTTGCTTTCTTTTGGTTTTCCTAAAAAGACAGAGTTCACACAAATTAAGTTCCCACAATTGCCTTCCACTCCACTTCATAATTTTTATTTTCCTCCTCTGCTTTTTTCAGAAGAACGCTTGTTTCTTATTGGCAAAACTGGTCGCTTCCTTTTGGAATTTGATTCAACAGTTACTCTACTTTTTAGCCCAATATCTTCAATCCATCCTCCTTCTGCTATAAACATCACAAGTTTCCCTACACTTTTCTTTGTTAGCATTTTCACTGTTTTCCTTAGAAAAGCTTTTCCCAAAGCCAATTTTTAAAAATAGTATATACTCACTCACTACTTCCTCTCTTCTATTATCTATGAACTCCTTGACTTTTCTCAATTTGAGTTTTGACAAGAGAACTTCAAGAGGGTTCTGATGAAAGAACTCAAGAATGAGAAAAGTCAAGGAGTTCATAGATAACAGAATTCACTCCTGATTAATTGAAGCTGTTCCCTTGGAATGTCCAGTTCAAGCTCAGAACTGGAATCCTGTGTTTAACTCCCCTGAACATGGAAATTAATCACCCAGATCCGCCACCAAATAGGACTTCCTGTGCATACATGGGGCATGTGGTCAACCAGCCTCTCCCAGCTGTCAGCTCCTTCAGAACCTGCCGCAGCCGGGCCGCCTGTCTAAGATCACAGGTTTCTCAGGCAGCCCACTTATAAGGTGGCCAGATGAAGCACAGAACACCCAGTTCAATTTGGCTTCCAGATAAACAATGGATAGTTTAATTTTTTATGATAAGTACACCGCAGGCAATATTTGAGACATACTCCTATTTTTAAAATATTCATTGTTTATTTGAAAAATTGAACTGGGCATTCTGTATTTTAATTTGCTAAATCTGGTAACTCTACCCATCCAATGACTCAGTGAGGTAACAGCAGAAGGGCCAGGACCTTTGGGCCCAAAGAGGGTCAGCTGTGTTGGGCAACACTGGCTCCAGAACTCCATGAATGGTTGGCAAAGCTTTGTCCCACCAGCATTGCATTTGCCTTTTTCTTCTCTACAATCCTGCTTCCTTCTCTTCCTAAGCAGAGGGATAAGCCAATAAAGCCTCTCTAAACCATACTCTGTCTTAGCATCTTTGCTCAGGGAACTCATCCTGAGACATCTCTCCATCATAAGTTCCGTTTTAAGTGTCCACAGAAAGATAAAATGAGGTATAATATAATTTGAACTCCAGAAATCAGGGGAGGGGAACCAGCAGGAGGCAATAATCAGGCATTCCTCTAATCTATGCATGTGAAGGAAAAAGCATTCTGGGTAACAAATGAACAGTATTCCCAGAAGACCGAAATATGCTAAGTAGAAAACAACTGGAATAATTAGTAATCAAAGAAAAGCAAATAACTATCATTGAACAATCATTTTTTTACCTAAAAAGTTGGTAAAAATAAAGAAGGAATATATCCAGTATTGTTGAGTGTATGATAAAGTAACCAACTGTATGTTTTGCTAGTAAAAGTATGAAGTGGTAGAAGCTTTCTAGAAGGCAAAGATTATATCATGTACATATCCTTGAATCTAGGGATTTTATACCTAGATATTTAACCTAAGGAAATAATCAAACATATGTACAACCACATATGAACAAAACTTTAAAATCTCAAAAAAGTAAAAACTACCAATAAGGAATTGGTCAAATAAATTATAGCAGTTCTATTACAACCAGAATAACTTGAAGTCATTTTAAATTACCATTCGTGTATATTCATTGACATGGAAAAATATTTATGATATATTGTTATATGAAAAACTGATTTCATATTTATATATATGATGTCCCATTTTTGTTTACAAAAACATAGATTTATATTTTTGGAAAAATAATTATAAATTTTAAGTGCTTATATTTGAATGATTGTATTGTAAGTGATTTTTTTTGTAATTTGTAATTTTTTCTATGATAAATAATACTATTTGTATGATTTAACAAATACTTTGCTCTATACTATATGCACCAAAGCCTTCAGTTTTTTTCGCCTTGACGTCACCTTTTTATTTTTTCTTTTTTACCTTTCTGTAACATTTTATATATTAAATACTTAACTCTCTAGAATCCTTTTCCACCTTCTTGAACTCTCCTCCTTAGTTCTTTTTCCTTTTCCCTTTATGTTGATATTTCCCAATATTGTGTCATCAGATCTTTTCTCTCTTTTTTCTATCTGCATGACTTACATTATTGTCTATATGCAGATAACTAAAACATCTGAGTCTCAGCAACACTGACATCCCTCAAGAGCATGTGAAATCCTAGTTCCAAATGCCCACTGAACTTCCAGATTCAAACATTTATACTGCACCTGCTATGTTTGGGAAATAGATCCTAGAGAAGAGGCTGCAAAGACAAGGAGAGCCCAGAAATCTCCACCAAGAAACATCCAATCTCCACTTGGATCTGCCAATTTCAAAGTATTTCACCTTTTCCCAAGTCAGCTCTTCTTCCTGATCTTTCTTTTTCTGTTACCAGCACAACTATCATTTTAGTCGCCCGGCCATGCCTATAGCAGTAATTAATTAATTAGTTCACTTAGCAAGTGAGGGATCTGATAAAATATTGGTATGCAGACTCAGCTATGTAGGAGAATCACCCAAGAAGCTTCAAAAAATACTGACGCTTATTTCCCACCCCAGAGATTCTGATTTAATTGGTCTGGTATCCCAACTGGGCAGTAAGAGTTTTATCCCCTCCCCAGGTGGTTTCTAATTTCAGCAAGAATTAAAAGTCACTGTGCTAGACACAGAAAGAGCAGCATATAATGACTGATTGTGTGATGGGAAGAAAACAGTCAAACCTTTTTTAAAAAATATGCTTACTTCCTAGTGATATCATCTGAGTTAACTATATATTCCCTGGATGGCAGAAGCTGAATTGCACTTGTCTGTTTATCCAACTCAACTCCAGCCTTTATAATATTTCCAGAATGCATGGAGAGAATATAGCCATACTGTCATTTAGGCATTCCCATGCTCTGACCCACACAGTCTTTGTTGTTATTGTTCCACATACACATCAGTTAGACAGGACTACCCACTGCTCCCCAGACATTGTCTCTGACCTAACTCTGCCTTTGCCCTTACTATTCCTCCCACCTTAACCATCCTTCACTTCCACCTCAATCAATCACAACTCCACCAATCCATTAGCTCTAACGATTGATGGTGAACCAACCTTGATAGCATGCCCCTCTGTATGCCCAGGAGTAATTCCTCACTCCCCTTAACTCCAAAGCACCCCTTATTATACTTAACAAACTCTGTCTATGGAAAAGTTATGAGTACCCTCATCATATACTTCCAATCAGATTTTAAGCTACCTGAGGGCCAAAGGTAAGATCTCTTATTTCTACATACAGGAATGAAGGAGGGAAAGCTGAGGGCTCCAGAGTCATCCTGCCTGAGTTTATACCCAAACTCTGACAATTACACACAGAGTGTGTGACATTTTGGCAAGCAACTTACCTTCTGAACCTGTTTCCTCCTCCTTTGAATGAAGATAACAATAGGACACACAAGATTGTTATGAAGGTGAAATAAATAAATAAATATACATATACTTACATGTATTATATATTTATATATACTTATAAAATTTATATATATTATATATTTATATAATTACATATATATAAAGAGCTTAGCATAATAATTGCTCCAAATGGCATTGATGATGATGGGAATCAGTGTTTGGGAGTCTAAACTATATCAAGAAAGATATTTAGTTGTGAAGGTGACAGCATCTCTGTGTAGTAAACAGAAGGCAAATAAAAGCTCTTGGATTTGGAAAATGTTTATTATATTTTCTAACATTACTCCCTAGGACAAGTCAAGTTATTATTGCAGTTTCAATTATTCCAGACTGTTAGTCCTGCTTCCTGATAGTATGTAAATTTCCCAGCTTGGTGCCATCTCTAGGATTCTAAATTTCATTTTGCACTGACAGCTTTTCCAAAAACTCTGCCACTCAGAGACCCCCGTGTCCTAAATGCTGTTTCTTTGTGAAGTACAACATTTTTAATCGGGTGAAACAGTGATGGAGAGCGTGTCAGATTTCCACGCAGGATACACTCATTTGTGAAACATGCAATCCCGCTGTTAAGACTGCAGTGAACCAAGAGAGCAACAAGCTATTTCTACCTAGTGGGCTGATAGCATTACAGCCTCTGGATCTGAAATGAGATCTATTTTAAATTTAATTCATTTTCTGAGGGATACATAACAAGAGCCTCTTCTATATGCACCTGAACCAAAAGACCATAAGCCATACTGACAGCGAGGTAGGGGAATGTGAGGACTCAGAGGCAGCTTCCTCAGGGACTCCCTGTCGCCAGGCTGCCATCTCTCCCAGCAAAAACTATCTTGCTGTTTTTTATGCCCACTTGAAGTACCAGAAACATAACAAAGAGTGCATCAGTGTGTCAAAGCTGCAAACAAACGGATCATCTGCTCTTAGAGTGGCTCTGTAAATTCTTTTCTCTCCTTTATCATCAACTTTCCTCTCTGTGGTGGAACCTTCCTATCAGCACTGAAACATGTTCAAGTCCCTCTTATCTTTAAAAGTAAAAATAAAACATAAAAAATCTACCCTTGGTCACACTCCCTCCTCCAGGGACTGCTCCACTTCCTCATCCCCTTCAAAAGGCTTGAACCTACTCTCTACGTTCACCGTGTGCCTTCCTCATGCTTCATGCATATTTCAAAGCACCTCAACATAGATGGCTTCCAAATTCTCATCCTCCAACCTCAAGAGAACCATGCTGAGGTCACTAATGACTTCCAGGTAGCTAAATCCATTCCTCAGCTTATGTGGCACAATGAACCAGGAGCTTCTTTCCAGGAGCGCTTAGTCACATCCAATTACCAACGACCCCTCACTTGATGTCCTCAGCCCACCCAGACCGCCCCTCTCAGTAGCCCATATCCAAATGCTGACTCCACCTCTTCTACCCGCATTCTCAAAATCTCTGCAAAACATCTTCCAAACTAGCTGTCCCCTCCACTGCTTAAGTGATCACACCAGATACCCAAGAGACATCCTTGACCCTTCCCTTGCTGTGGTCCAAGCTAACCATTGCAGGGCCCAGAGTAAGAATATGCATGGTGCTCATATGCATACGTGTAGCTTTTATGTTTGTGTAAAGAATCAGTGTCATACTTCATTCATGTTGGGTCTAAACCAGAGTAGCATGAGTTGTAAAGTACAGCAAAATATCCCTCAGCCGCCATGCAAAATCACTCCAGAGACCACACTAACTTAGGAGTATCCCAGCACTAAGCAAAACAAACAATGAAGGTGGATACTGAACACATTGAGAAATTGCGCTTCGTTTCACTCATGTAATAGACTAGATAAAGATTTTGACAAGTTCATTAATTCATCTTTTCTTTTATGGAGGCATTTGCTCTGCTCAGATCCTTCCTGCACTGGAAAGCAGTGTTAGAAACAGCACAAGCCAAAGTCTCCACAACATTTAGATACTTTCGTATAGAGGAGCCAGGTTGAAGAGATGGAGAGAAGCATCTGCCCGGGACCTGGGCAGTCTTAGTCTTGAAAGTGGATGTTTAAGGTTATGGGTAAGTACCTTGCCTGGGCTGAGAGAGACCCATTTGTTTATTTTTCTTTTTTCTTTTTTCTTTTTTTGAGACGGAGTCTCCCTCTGTCACCCAGGCTGGAGTGCAGTGTCTCGATCTTGGCTCACTGCAAGCTTCGCCTCCCAGGTTCGTGCCATTTTCCTGCCTCAGTCTCCCCTAGTAGCTGGGACTACAGGTGCCCGCCACCACGCCCAGCTAATTTTTTGTATTTTTAGTAGAGACAGGGTTTCACCATATTAGCCAGGATGGTCTCGATCTCCTGACCTCGTCATCCGCCCGTCTCGGCCTCCCAACCCATTTGTTTATTAATACCTTTATTTTTTTGTGAGTGTTTGTGATGTGAGTAGTCCTCTAAAACAGGAATTGGCAAAATTTTTTATACATATTTTAGGCTTTCCAGGCCAGAAGGCCACTGTAGCAAAGAAGTAGCCACAGAATGAATGACTGCAGCTGTGTTTCAATAAAACTTTATTTAAAGAAAAAATCAGGACAGGGGCCAACTTTGGCCCATGGGCTGGAGTTTGCCAATCCCTGGTATAACATATAAGGCCCAGAGTCGGGTCTCTTTTGCCCCAAACTAAGGGTAGTATTGCCCTCATTCTCTGCTTCTAATAAATTATCCTGTTCTACTTTACACCTTAAACATGTTTCACATCCATGCACTTCTGAACATTTCACCATCACCACCCTGATCAACACTGCTTTTATTTCCCACGTGGGCTGCATTTTGGAATAGCCTCTCAATAGGCTTCTCATTTCATTTTCACTCACCCACTCTCCTACGTCCCCTCTGTAGCTAAGGTGATTTTTCTAAAATGCAAATATGACCACGTTGCTTCTCAACTAAACACTTTTTCGTACTGTCTCTGAAAATCAAAGCCACAGTTTTCAACATGATCTATCACCCCCTCACCAGCCTCAACAAAGGCCTCCCCTCTTCTGGCCCCCTACCCTCAAGCCGCAGCGACTTGGTTCACATCTTCAGATGCTCAAGTTACCTTCCTTGCCGCGCGCCGCCTCCTCACCTTGAAAAACCGTTACTCCTCTTTAACTGGGAAATTCTTACCCTTGCCTGGGGCTCCTCTAAAAAGGGAATCTCCTGGCCTCCCACATCAAGCCTGGCATCATTTTTTTTTCAGCTACTTATCCCAGTTAAAAAAGAAAAAGAATTGCTTAAGTCATCAATCGCTGAATAAAGTACAGCCTCAATGAGGACAGAGCAATGCTCTGTTTAGCCCATTGCCAGGTGCACCCAAATCAAGAACATCTTATTACATGAGGAGGAGTTAAAGAAATTAGAAATGGAGATGGGAGTAGTAGAAGGAGAAAGAGCAGGCACCGAACAGGGAGGAGAGAAGACAGGGCGAGTCATGCGTTCAAACACATCAAAGTGTTCCAGGTAAAAGTGGCCACAGGCATAGTCTACATGGCTTCAGACAGAGATCAGCATAGTACCCACAGCTGGACGTTAATGTGAAGGTTTAGGACTGGAACTTCTAAGAAATATCTAGGCCAGGCGTGGTGGCTCACGCCTGTAATCCCAGCACTTTGGGAGGCCGAGGCGGGCGAATCACGAAGTCAGGAGATCAATACTATCCTGGCTAACACGGTGAAACCCCGTCTCTATTAAAAATACAAAAAAATTAGCCTGGCATGGTGGCACGCGTGTGTAGTCCCAGCTACTCAGGAGGGTGACACAGGAGAATCGCTTGAACCCGGGAGGTGGAGGTTGTTGTGTGCTGAGATCGCGCCACTGCACTCCAGCCCGGGTGACTGAGCAAGACTCCATCTCAAAAATAAATAAATATCTAATGATTAAAACTGTCCAGCAATGGAACAAGCTGGCCTTATTGTGACAGCCTCCCTAGGACTGTGCTGTGAGAGGAAAATTGTCCCTGTAGGACCAGAAAAAGACTTCTCCCTCCTCTGTCTCTGACGGCTTTTGCAGGAGCAGGCTGGCAGTTCTGCTCAATTCCTTTGTTTGTTGCTGTAACTGTTATTGTTATGGAATGTCCACCTAAAAACTAAAATAGGACACATACAACTCAAGTCCTTTGCAGTCGATTCTTCACCCTGTAAAATTACATACTTTGTTGTGGGTCAGATTGCGTCTCTCAAAAAAAAAAGAGATGTTAATGTCCTAACCCCCAGTATCTCCGAATGTCATGTTGTAGGGGGACAGGGCCTCTACAGATGTGATCAAATTAAAATAAGTTAATTGGGCCTGTAATCCCAGCACTTTGGGAGGCCGAGGCAGATGGATCACCTGAGGTCAGGAATTCAAGACAAGCCTAACCAAAATAGTGAAAACCCATTTCTACTAAAAATACAAAAATTAGCTGGGCATGGTGGCGGGCGCCTGTAATCCCAGCTACCAGGAGGCTGAGGCAAGAGAATCGCTTGAACCTGGGACACAGAGGTTGCAGTGAGCCGAGATCATGCCATTGCACTCCAGCCTGGGTGACAGAGACTCTGCCAAAAAATAAAAATAACAAAACTAAAATAAGGTCATTGGGATGGGGTGAGTCCTAATCCAATATGATTGGTGTTCTTATAAAACGGGGAAATTTGGATGCAGATGCACAGGGAGACACACACAGAGGGAAGATGAGGGGAAGACGCAGAGAGAATACCATCTAAAGCCAAGGCACCCCTCAGGCTACCAGAAGCCAGAAGAGAGGCCAGGGACAGATTCTTCCTCACGGCCCTCCAGAGGCACTGTGCATGCTGTTACAGACCAAACTGTGTGCCCTCAGAATTTCTAAGTTGAAGCTTCGGTCCCCAGTATCTCAGAATATGACTGTATTTGTAGATAGAGCCTTAGGAAACGGTAATTAAGTTAAAGTAAAATCACTATGGTGAGCCAGTCTGACTGGTGTCCTTATCAGAAGAGGAGATGAGGACACCTGAGTGACACCAGGGATGCCCATACAGAGAGAAGGCCGTGTGAGGACACAGTGAGAAGACAGTCTGCAAGCCACGGAGACAGGCCTCAGGAGAAACCAACGATGCTGACACCTTGATCTCGAACTTTTAGCCTCCAGAACTGTGAGATAATGCATTTCTGTTGCCTATGCCCCCCAGCCTGTGGTATTTTATTATGGCAGGCCCGGGAAACTCATACATTTTCCCACAGCACTACTTTGGTACATGTTGCTTTAAAATTGTATTAAACATGCATTTTCCCATGAACAATATATAATATTGCTTTGGATGTTTCTTGACTTTGTATGGATGGCATTGCATCATGTGTATCCTTCTCAGCTTGCTCTTTTGCTTACCGTTATTTTTAAGAGATTCGTCCATGTGCATTCATGCTGCTGTCACTGGTGCTTTTTCATTGCTATATAGTATTCCATTTTACAAGTGTGCTACAGTGTATTTACCCATGCCATGATGATGGGCTTTTAGACTGTTTACAGTTATTCACTATCACAGACAATGCTCCAATAAGTATTTTCTCAGTCCCAGTATGTAAGTGGGAAATGGAAGTAAAGGTGAGACTCAGTTCTCCTTCCAGCATGGTCGCCATATAAGCTCTTAAAAAAAAATTCAGCCAATCAAACAACACTGACAGATAACCCTGTTCCAGGCAGCCACTGACATGGAGATTAATGTAGGACCAAAGATGCAGTTTCTACTAGGGAGAGTAATCTTTACCTACAACAAATATTTACTGAAAGACCATTCTGGGGAAATGACTTAAACAAGGCATTGAGAATATAAAGATGAATAGGACAAAGCTCTTGCTTTCGTGGGGTTTGTGATCTCATTGGATGGTTCCACAGACAACAAAAAGGGTGAACACTAGGGAGCAGCTTACACTAGGAGCCAGATGAGTAGTGTGGGGGAGCAGTGCTCTAGGAAATTGGGAAAACTCGCTTTGGGCTGAGGACAAGTCTTCATAGTGGACTTGAAGATGACTAGACTCAGAGAAACATGGAGAAAAAAGGAACTACCCCATGTGGGAGTTGCTCTTAGTAGCAGAGATTGGAAAAGCATGTGGTCAGCTTAGCAGACAGTAGTTGACAAAGGTGTTTGTCAAGGAGTTGTAGGAGAGAGATTTAGAGGTTGAATAGGGCAAGATATGGATGCCTGGGGAGATTGTGCCTGATCCTCTAAGTAAAAGGGAACTTTGAGGATCGCGCTTAATCCTCTAAGTAAAAGGGAAATTTGAGGATTACCTATGAAATGTTGAACGCCCACTCCTAAGAGTGTGTGAAGAGAGGGCAATCTCTGTGTTCAGGAGACGATACGGAGCCCATTTCTACAACAGGATGAAGTTGAGCTACCTCATCTCTAAGACCTTATCCTCTGCATCTAGCTCCCATTTGTAGAATGAATGTATTATGAGGAATGAACAAAAGGCAACCCAGTAGACGGTGTTTAAATACGAAGGCTCCAGACTTGGGCTCAACCCTCAACCTCACCATGAGTGTCCTTTCTGAGCCTCTGTTCCCCCTTCTGTAAAACAGGGGGATAAATGTGTAGACACCTGGGACCACACAGGCAGATCCCTGGTGCAGTGCTAGCCTGATGAACGTTCAGCAACACGATGGCCCTTGTGAGGTTGAAGCACCACTGTAGTAAGGCAGATCAGATAGGACCTTCGATAATAACACCTACCACAACCCATTTTATGATGCTTTTATTTCAAAGTGTTTCCATCTCAACCATCTTATTTGTTTCAGCACACAATACCTTGCATTAGGAATGCCTTAAGAAATTTTAGCATCATCAAAAATAGATACATGGTATGGGATAGAATAGAGGATGATCCAAATTCTTCATGAATTTAGGAATCCATTTTGGATTCCCTTGTTTTTGGAGGTTCTTCAGAGCCAGCAAGGTAGCTCATTAGCCAAACTGTCAAGTGCACTTAATTTTTTTTTTTTTTTTTGAGACACAGTCTCACTCTGTCACCCAGGCTGGAGTGCCGTGGTGCAATCCCAGCTCACTGCAACCTCCACCTCCCGGATTCAAGCAATTCTCCTGCCTCAGCCTCCTGAGTAGCTGGGATTACAGGTGCACACCACCACACCCAGCTAATTTTTTTATTTTTAGTAGAGACAGGGTTTCATCATGTTGGTCAGGCTGGTCTCAAACTCCTGACCTCGTGATCCACCCGCCTCATGATCCACCCGCCTCTGCCTCCCAAAGAGCTGGGATCACAGGCATGAGCTACCAAGCCCAGCCACACTTAATTTGTCATCCTGAAACAGGAGAAAAATCTCCAGGAGGTCTTACTTCCTAGTCCGAGCTCTGCTCATCACGGGGCAAACTGCTTTTTCACATCTGGAAGGAACGGGAGAAAAACTATCCCTTAAAACTCACTAGAATCATTTCTAAAAAGGAAGACTATCTTACTCATTTTTTATGTTCAGAGGCTAGTTTGGGGCCTAACCAGGCATTCGTCTGGGAGATGGTATGGCCCAGACTCAAGAGCACAGGCTTTGGAATCAGGTAGTATTGAGCTCACACCAGAGAGTAGGCCACTGCCAGCAATGAGCCTGTGAACAAATGACCTAACCACTGGGCCCCTCACTCTTCTCATCTGTAAACTGGGCCAATAAATTTGCAAGGCCAGTGAGGATTGGTGCTCAGGGTTGTAACAAACCCAGCACAGAGAAGCCACACTGCTGATTTTCAAGCCTATGGCTTAGAGAAGATTTTCCCCACATAGATTTTTCTGAGCACCACCTCAGATTCACCTCTGGTGTTTTAAGCTTAAAATGCAGATTCAGAGCTCCGTGCAAACCTACTGAATCAAAGTAGAGATTAGCTTTCCCGTTCTGTATTTTAGCAAGCTTCCCAGGAAATTTGGGTGTGCACTCAAGTTTAAGTGTAAGGCCTGATTTAGGTTCTATTGAATGGATAATCCGCTCCTCCCAGTAAATTATTACACCTGGCTTTTACTCTCAGGCATCAGGAAATTGGAATGAGAAGCTCCTGCTTAGAGAAGATGACAGCAGCCCCGTCGGGGGCTTCAAACACAGTTAACACTGTTAGGAAAGACAGGCTTGAGAAGCTTCCACGGAGATCTCGCAGATCCCCTGATGCCAGGCAGGCAGCATAAAGCACAGAGATGCCTTTGCCTCCCAGCACACCACAGATTGGCAGTGAGCTTCACTTGAACAAGGCCATGCACCTTGGTAATGTTCTTCTCATTTCCACAAACCTCAGCCAGCCAAAGTTCCTGTGCTAAGCAAGAGACTCCTCTCTTCCCTTGATCTTAATGGGGCCAAGTTCTTCAGGCAGAGCCAATGATGCGAAAAAGCCAAACACAGAAACATTTAAAGGCATAAAGCAAACAACATTTTTAGCAGAGGTTTCCTAAAATGATAAGATTGTTTGCAACACTTTTTAATGACAGCGATGATGATGACAAATAATCCACTGTCAGTAGGAAGCTGAGCTTTTATGCTTCCATTTTGAATAACGTCCACTTTAAAAGGTTAGAATTGCTCTGCAGTGAGGTTAAAACATTGTTATTTCTCCTCCATCTTGGAATAGATAAAAGACTACTTCTGAAGCCTCCAAGAAGGTTGTTAGAACAAGAAATAAATGTTGTGTGGATTTTCCAATGCTGCTGAGCAAAGGTAAACTACTCTAGAAGCAAGTGGAAGGTCAGGACATAAATCTCTTTAGCTGCAGACGTATCTAAACGTTAGTATCTATGGAAGGTCAACTGATTTGCTGCAAGTTCAGAATAAATGGGTCATATTCTCAGTGGCTACTAAATCTGGTCTTACAAGACCTTAAAGTTTTTCCATTTATTTGAAAGAGTGGGAGACAGTGGTGTTTGGTGGTTGAAGAGGGTGGGGGATGTTTGCTGATAGTACTGACAAGCAAGGTGAGCCCAGTCTTTTAAAGTAGCACATTTCCAGTAGCTTTCAGTTGAAATGTTGGTGTGAAAGTTATTAAGAGAATGGTGATAAACCATTAGGGGAAGCAGTGTGAAAGGGAGGTCAGGGTATTCAATACGAGCTTGAATCATACGGGTCAAATGAGGAGACACACAGAGAGACAGGCACAGCTGAGGCTTTGTAAAGGTGCTCTCACCCTGGCCAATGCCCAGCACAAGACTCAGGGTCCACCCCACCTTCAGAAGCCGAGGGTGATACCTCCTTACAAGGGCTTGGTACTCTTGATGCTAAAGCCATCTTTGACTTTTAACTGGGGGTGCAAATAAGGGTCAATAGCGAGAAGGAGAGGTCAGAGATACTCAACATAATTAAGCTTCCTGCCACTAAAAATTTAAGCCAATGGAAACATATTTGAGATGGCTATAACAGGAAGAGAATCCTATCCTGGGTAGGAAATTCAAAGGTGTTTGCCCCTGGAAAGATTTCATCTGTACCCTTCATATTTAGAACACCATCTACACTGCTGAGTGTCCAAAAGCCATTCTTTCTTGCATTCTGAACTTTGCATTCTGGTCTCAATCCTTTCCCATGAAACATAGAGAAAATTCCTGAATGGACCATCCAGAGAAGCATGGCAATCCCAATGCCAATTCTAGTGGGGTTAGCTTAGGAAGGGGCACATGAACCAGCCCCGACTAACAAGTTCATCTTGTTAAGATAAGAGAGCAAGTCTTTTGGGATGTTCTGGGAGCTACTTCCTCCGTTGGAAATAGAGAGATACAGGGGAAAACTCTCTTTCTCTCCTAGAGATTGTCTTGTCTGGATGCCGTACCTGGAACTGCTGAAGCCATTCTGAGACGATGAGAGGAGCCATTACTCCAAAATGGAAAATGGGAGAGGTGAAAAACCTGCCCAGCGGTGCCCAATCAACCAACCTTAGAGCTGCCCTATTTCAGGTTTTCTTGTTAAGTGACATAATAAGTTTTCCCCATTGCTTGTAACAAATTGAATTTGGAGGTTTTGTTCCTAGCAGCTTAAAGTACCCTCACTGATGCAAAAACATGAACATTCTCAGGTTGATGGTCAGACTTCATTCTGCCTTTGTCTCTTTAAATACATAGTTCCATCATTAGGAGAACACATGTACAACACCCAAGATCAAATGGAGACTGCATAGAAAGAATAGGCTGGCAAACCCATTGGAAAGTACAGCTTTCTCCTTGCCCAATCTTACCAAGTTGAATGAAAATAAGAATAGCTGGCCGGGCGCGGTGACTCACGCCTGTAATCCCAACACTTTGGGAGGCCAAGGTGGGCGGATCACGAGGTCAAGAGATCAAGACCATCCTGTCCAACATGGTAAAACCCTGTCTCTACTAAAAATACA
This sequence comes from Hylobates moloch, assembly GCF_009828535.3. NCBI lineage: Eukaryota > Metazoa > Chordata > Mammalia > Primates > Hylobatidae > Hylobates > Hylobates moloch. Next base: position 44,767,981 of record NW_026652294.1, read on the forward strand.
AAAATTAACTGGGTGTGGTGGCAGGTGGCTGTAGTCCCAGCTACTCAGGAGGCTGAGGCAGGAGAATTGCTTGAACCAGGGAGGCAGATGTTGCAGTGCACCAAGATCATGCCACTGCACTCTAGCCTAGCAACAGAACGAGACTACATCTCAAAAAAAAATAAGAATAGCTAACATGTATTTCTATGTACATTCCAGGCACAGTGATGGGCATTTTACAATAATTATCTCTTTTCATCCTAACTTTTTAGATATCTACTGATGTTGTTGTTTTAATGACAATAAATTACCTGGGAAATGTTGATAATTATTCTTGTTAATCATAGAGGATTATTTAATCCTTTCATTTAAATGCCTTATGCAAAGTATGTACACATTCGTTCTGACATTTGATTTTCCCAGTTTTTTAGTACATGAAAATTAAAGCTGAGAGCCCACAACTGGTAAACAGCGAAATGGAAATTGAATCTTGACCTGGCCCGGTACTCTTCTCACTTTACCTTATGTCTCCCATACACTGTCATTAACAGGGTCCAATTATTTAAAAACTGGAATAAAAATTATACTCTTGTTGTGGCCTAAAGCCTTGCTACTCAAATATCACCTGAAAGCTTGTGATAAATGTAAAATCTCAAGCCTCAGCCCAGACCTGCTGAATAAGAAACTGCTTTTGAGTAAGATTCCCACTAATTCAAATGTACATGACGGCATGAGGAGTACTGGGCTAGAGGGTGCAGCCCTTGGAAGAAAGGAAGGCAGCAGTAATTACTGAATGTTAGTCTAAGAGAACTCGAGAAAGACCATGGAGGTGACAGCAAGTGTCTGTGGAGGGCCTGCATGGGCTGTCTGAGCAGTGTTTATATGAGTTGGGTAGTCAGTCTCGTGGCAAAAGTTAATCTAGATGCTTTGTGCTCCAAATAACAGAAGAGTCATCTTGGCTTAAACATTAGTTCTTACACTGAATAGCTGAGAAACACACTTCTGAATACAAACACAAGATAAATCAAGAGTAAACTGAATTCAGCACCTGGATCCAACCAGTCTAGCAGTGAGCCAAGATCGCACCACCACACTCCAGCCTGGGTGACAGAGCAAGACTGAAAAAAAGAAAAAAAAAGAAAGAAAATTAACAAAAATATTAGGACCTGAACTCAGCTCTGGATCAAATGGACCTGAGAGATATCTACAGAATTCTCCACCCAAAAGCAAGATAATAGACATTCTTCTCATCACGTGGCACTTACTCTAAAATCTATCATATAATCAGAAGTAAAACACTCTTCACCAAATGCAACAGAACTCAGATAATAACAAACAATCTCTTGAACCACAGTGCAATCAAATTAGAACTCAAGACTAAGAAATTCACTCAAAACCATAGAATTACGTGAAGACTGTTCCTGAATTACACGAAAACAGGTTCAGAAACCTGTTCCTGAATGACTTTTGACTAAATAATGAAATCAAGACAGGAATCAGGAAGTTCTTTGAAACTAACGTGAACAAATATACAATGTACCAGAAGCTCTGGGACACTGCTAAGGCAATATTAACAGGGAAATTTTGGGGGGTTTTGTTTGTTTTTTTTTGTTTTTTGAGATGGAGTCTCACTCTGTCACCAGGCTGGAGTGCAGTGGTACGATCTTGGCTCACTGCCACCTCCGCCTCCCGGGTTCAAGCGATTCTCCTGCCTCAGCCTCCTGAGTTGCTGGGACTACAGGTGCCCGCCACCACGCCCAGCTATTTTTTTTGTTTTTAGTAGAGATGGGGTTTCACCATGTTAGCCAGGGTGGTCCTAATCTCTTGACCTCATGATCTGCCTGCCTTGGCCTCCCAAAGTGCTGGGATTACAGGTGTGAGCCACTGCACCCAGTTTAAGAGGGACATTTATAGCACTAAATGCCCACATCAAAAAGTTAGAAAGGTCTCAAGTTAACAAACTAACATGACAACTATTAAATAAAAGAACCAGAGAACCAAGAACAAACAAATCCCAAAGCTAGCAGAAGACAAGAAGTAACCAAAATCAGAGCTGAATTGGAAGAGATAGAGACATGAAAATCTATTCAAAAGATCAACAGATACAGGGGCTTGTTTTTTGAAAAAAATTAATAAAATAGATGGTTAGCTAGACTAATAAAGAAGAAAAGAGAGAAGATTCAAATAAACACAATCAGAAATCAGGGGATATTACCACTGACTCTACGGAAATACAAACAAACATCATAGAATATTATAAACACCTCTATGCACATAAACTAGAAAATCTGGAAGAAATTAATAAATTCCTGGACACATACACCCACCCAAGACTGAACCAGGAAGAAACTGAATCCCTGACTAGACCAATAATGAATTCTGAAATTGAGATAGTAACAAATAGCCTACCAACCAAAAAAAGCCCAGGACCAGACAAATTCACAGCTGAGTTCTATCAGATGTACAAAGAAGAGGTCGTACCACTCCTACTGAAACTATTTCCAAAAACTGAAAAGGAGAGACTCCTCCCTAACTCATTCTATGAGGCCAGCATCATCCTGATACCAAAACCTGGCAGAGACATAACAGAAAAAGAAAACTTCAGGCCAGTACCCTTTATAAATATCAATGCAAAAATCCTGAACAAAATACTGGAAACCAAATCCAGCAACACATAAAACTTCTTTATCATGATCAAGTAGGCTTCATCCTGGGATGCAAGGCTGGTTCAACACATGCAAATCAACAAATGTGATTCATCACATAAACAGAACTAAAGACAAAAAACACATGATTATCTCAAAAGATGCAAAAGAGACTTTCTACAAAATTCAACAACCTTCATGTTAAAAACTCTTAAACTAGATATTGAAGGAACACACCTCAAAATAATAAGAACCACAAACAACATCATACTGAATGGGTAAAAGCTGGACGCATTCCCCCCTTGAAAACCAGCACGAGACAAGGATGCCCTCTCTCACCATTCCTATTCAACATAGGATTGGAAGTTCTGGCCAGGGCAATCAGGCAGGAGAAGGAAATAGGAAGAGAGGAAGTCAAACTATCCCTGTTTGCAGATAACATGATCCTACATCTAGAAAACCCCAACGTCTCAGACCAAAAGCTTCTTAAGCTGATAAGCAACTTCAGCAAAGTCTCAGGATACAAAATCAATGTACAAAAATCACTAGCATTCCTATACACCAACAACAGTCAAGCCAAGAGCGAAATCTTGAATGAATCCTCATTCACAAGGGCCACAAAAAGAATAAAATACCTGGGAATACAGCTAACTAGGGAGGTGAAAGATTTCTACAAGAAGAACTGCAAAACACTGCTCAAAGAAATCAGAGATGACACAAACAAAAGGAGAAACATTCCATGCTCATGGAGAGGAAGAATCAGTATCATTAAAATTGCCATACTTGCCCAAAGCAATGTATAGATTCAATGCTATCCCTATTAAACTATAATTAACATTCTTTACAGAACTAGAAAAAAACTATTTTAAAATTCATATGGAACCAAAAAACAGCCTGAATAGCTAAGGCAATCCTAAGCAAAAAGATCAAAGCTGGAAGCATCACACTACCCAACTTCAAACCATACTACAGGGCTACAGTAAACAAAACAGCCTGAATAGCTAAGGCAATCCTAAGCAAAAAGATCAAAGCTGGAAGCAGCACACTACCCAACTTCAAACCATACTACAGGGCTACAGTAACCAAAACAGCATGGTACTGGTACAAGAACAGACACATAGACCAATGGAACAGAATAGAGAACCCTGACCCTAATGACATTTTAGAAAGAGCAAGAAATATAGTAGATAGTGTTAAATATCAAATTAATGACACAGAGAAGGGCTTCAGGTATTCTTAATGAATGAGGAAGAAAAAATAAAGCAATTGCAGAGTGGATGATTTATGTAGAAGACCAAGAAGATCCAACTGAAAGCTAACTGGGGCTCCTGTCATTAAGAACCAAAAACTGGAAAAAAATATTTAGAGATACAACATTGAAAAATTTCCATGAAATGGAAAAAACAGAATCTACAGATTAAATTCATACAACATATATGGGAAATAATAAGTGACAGAAAATTATTGGCATCAACATATAGCCTCATTAAATGATTTGACTTCAAAGATAAAGACAGAATTTTTAGCCCTCCTGACCAAAAAAAAAAAAAAAAAAAAAAAAACATTATAGTTCAGTGCAGGAGAAAAAGTCAGGCTGGCTTAAGATTTCACCACAAAAAATTCAATGTGAGTTATTGACTATGGAGCGATACTTTAAAAGTTATGAGGGAAATAAAGTATAAAACAAGAATATATCTAGCCAAGTTTATTTAAAACTCAATAATATGCCACTCTTAAGCCACTGTGGGAGAAGAAAGTAAATTATTCCTATTTCTCTCTCTTTATGGTTTCTAAATCTTTTTGCCTAAAATTCAAAAAAAAAATTGAGATCTAATGTTTTGTGCAGTGAAAATTTCTTCAGATTTACTTTGTCTTCTCTTTGTTCATTTAAATGAAAGTTGAAACCTTTTATTAAAATATAAAAAGTTAGGAGAATTTCATGCCACCTAAGAGTTGGCAGGATTACTACTTGGACAGATCATTTGAGTTAGCAAATGCAAAGCAAATACATCACATGTCACACACACACACACACACACACACACACACACACACACACACACACACATTGTGGTTGTATAAGACCCAAGTGCTTACAAACTCACTAGACTGCATGTTTCCATCTCTAATCAGATGCTCTGTTTGGTAAAATAAAGCATATCTTTTAGCAGGTCTATATCTTGCTATGAATTTCCTGACGTCATGGCTTGCAACCAGGATTGCATATTAGAATCACCTATGGAGATCTCTTTCTTTTTTTTTTTTTTCTTTTTTTTGATACAGAGTCTCGCTCTGTCACCAGGCTGGAGTGCAGTGGTGCAATCTCAGCTCACTGCAACCTCCGCCTCCTGGGTTCAAGCGATTCTCCTGCCTCAGTCCCCCGAATAACAGAATACAGGCACACACCACCACGCCCAGCTAATTTTTTGTATTTTTAGTAGAGACAGGGTTTCACCATGTTGGCCAGGATGGTCTCAATCTCTTGACCTCATGATCCGCCTGCCTTGGCCTCCCAAAGTGCTGGGATTACAGGCATGAGCCACTGTGCCCAGCCAGAGATTTCATTTTTTAAAATACAGAAGCCTTGGTATGTGTTATTTCTAGAAGCTTTCATTTCCAGTATCCACACCCACTGATTTAAAGAAAAGTTTCTTTCTTGCGTAAGAATTTAGACTCCCCTGTATCTCCCTGTGACTGCGAGCTATTGCAGAGTCCTATGTGTTCTCTGTTACTTAGCAGTTCAAAGACAGCCAGGAGAAGGTGGCACAGCAATATACAGCTCTGATCCTGTTTTTCTCCTTTAAAGAAACAGAAATGGCTATTTTGCATCCTGATTGAATATCCCAGACCTTGGCAAATATACTTATATTATTCTATGGCATTCTTTGTGAGAGTGCTGTCTTGGGGAGAATAAAAAGGTAAGGCCACCCCTTTGTAGGCAGAAGTGGAGTCTCTTCTAAAGGAAATGAGCTGTCAGTCATTTAAAAGAGATCAATCCTGGGATAGAAAAGGAAGCCTTGGTGGATGAGCCTTAAACTGGCTTAGAGGGGAGCTTCCTTCTCCCTTTGGGGGCCTTCCAGCAACTGAGCCTGAATCTGAAGGCAGAGAATTGGACAGAGCTTCCCGGTGAGGAAAGAAAGAGTAGAGCGTATGGTGGTTAAAAGAACCTGGAGTCGGCTGGGCGTGGTGGCTCACGCCTGTAATCCCAACACTTTGGGAGGCCGAGGCGAGTGGATCACAAGGTCAGGAGATCTAGACCATCCTGGCTAACATGGTGAAACCCTGTCTCTACTAAAAATAAAACAAATTAGCCAGGCATGGTGGCAGGTGCCCATAGTCCCAGCTACTCAGAAGGCTGAGGCAGGAGAATGGCGTGAATCCGGGAGGCGGAGCTTGCAGTGAGCCGAGATCGCGCCACTGTACTCCAGCCTGAGCAACAAAGCGAGACTCACTCTCAAAAAAAAAGAAAAGAAAAGAAAAGAAAAAAAAGACCCTGGAGTCTGGCAGCCTGGCATCGGATGCCACTCTGTACTTGCTAGTGTGTGCCCTTGACTAGGTCGCTGAAGCTCTCAGTGCCTTAGTGTCCTCATCTGTAAAATGAGGATCATAATAGCACAAAGAGTTTTGTGAGGATTAACGGAATAATACACACAAAATGCTTAGAGTACTTCCTGGCACATAATAAGCACACGATAAATGTCAGCTGTTGCTTTTATTACATGGAGCAAGAAGGAAGCCTGATAAAGAATCTCAGAATTGGGCTGGACAGATGGAGAGAGATATGAGAAGTCATAATCAGCCTTTTGGTAAAGGCTGTATCAGAGTTATGGTTCTGTCTTTGTATCATTAGGAGGGAAGACTTACCCCCACCTCACCCCCCGGCCCATTGCCCCAAAGCCAGGTGGAGGCAGCGTGGTCACTAGCAGCTGATCGCTATGCCCCACACTGGTGAGCTGCAGCAGATCTATTCATATCAATGTGGCAGCATGATGTGGTACCCAGCATCCTGTTCAGAAACATGTTAGGCACACTTTCAGGAGGCCTAATTTCCCATAATTAAGCCAGCAGGGGTGTTCACCACTAAAATTTAGACATTAAAAGGAAGTAAGTTCTACCTCGGCCAAAAAGTGATGAGGCCTCACCATTTGGATTATTCTAGTACAAGTATCCCAACACAACAGGTGCTCCAGACAGGGTACCAGTGAGGAACAGCAGGTACATACCACCCGGGGCCTCCCTGCTCTGCAGTGCTGTGGCTTGGGATGGCCTGGGATCAGCCCTCCCGCCCTGTATCACAGCTGTGGAGGTGTGAAAGCAGAGAGACCAGATGCCAGGAGCACTTACATGCCTTAGATTAGTCCCCGAGGACAATCACAGTCGTAGGACAGATGACGATGTGAGCAGAAAGGGTGATTAGTCATTACTGAAACTTTGGAATACTCTCCAGCCAGTGCTAAGATGCTAAAACAACAACAGAAAAGACCTCTTTTCTGCTGGGCAAGCCCCTGGTAACCTTTGCCACTGAACTAAAAGCTTTCAAAGGGTGAACAGAAGAGCCATAAATCTCAGGGGTGACATTAAATATTTGTCACTGAAACACTTAAGACTTGTTTCAAACCCATTCCTTTCTGAAAGTTTATAACAAATAACTGGGTGACTTAACCTCTACGAGAGCATCTCCTTTTTCACTACAAATGGCAACAAATGGTCTATAAAGAGCGGGACCCTGCTGATGGGCAATTCTCAGCCACTGTGTGGTCTCCCAGCCCTGCCCAAATGGGTGAGTTGCCCCTTTTGTTTAGATTAAACTGGCTCTTGCATCCATGACATCAGGGCAGCAAAGGTTTTAACTGGACTTTCTTTTAAACTGCCCATTAATCTTCCCTCCCTTCACCCTGCTGAAAGAACGAGTAAAGTAAATTATTTACATTCTGATGTTGCAAGAAGTCTTCCTACATTAAGCTTTCAGTTGAGCCTAAACATCTTTTTAGTGTTTTCCTCACACCCCCACCCCTTATCATAACTGCATAGCTTCTCAGAGAGATCACCTGTTAGACTAAAATATGACAGCGATACAAACCTCTTCCTAACTACCTGTGTGTGCCCTGGGCACACATACCAGAGAGAAAATGTTTTTAGCCCAGTTCCAATTTTACCAAGTTCCAAATATGACAATCTTCGTTCCTAGCATTCTAGAGTTTGCTCTTCAGTATTCCATAATATTCCTTCGGCATCTCTGGAGGAAAACTGAAGCGCATCAGAAACTTTGCAAAAGCTGTTCATTATGCCTCTTGTCAGAGTGAGGAGCAAAGACTTTCATTGGGAAGAGTAATATCACCTGCATCAGCTCCCTCTGGGCTCAGAGGGACAGGCAGCCACCTACATGGAGGATTGTCAAGCATGGGGCTGGGAGGTGGCTCAATAGGACACACACCCACATTAAAGTTCCTATTCAACCTGAAATCCCCCTTCAGACAATTAGCTTCTCTTGTATGAGAGAGAAAAAGACAGAAATAAGGTTCTCGCAAGGTATCAGAGCAGAAGGAGCCAGAAAAGGCCACTGAAAAGGAATCCATAAAGCAAGGTCAGAGAATGAGGAAAGAATTGGAAGCACAGACTGTCACAGGCATCAGGAAACCTGGGCTGCCTGCAGTCTAAAGAACTATTTCCTACTATTTCCTAGTAAGTTTGAATTAATAAAGTAACTTTTAATTAGAGGAAGATAAACCAAGCAATATCTATTAGGACAAAGATGCATTTACGAAGCATCTGTTCCTCCCTCTCTTAAAATGCTGCCTCATTCATTTCCTTAGGCCTTAATTTCTTTTGGCCTTCTTTACAAGTTCTTAGCTTCCCCTAACAAGCATTTGTTATTTAACGTCAGCACCCATATCAGTCATATTTTGCTGCTTCTTGCCCAAACTTTGCCACTAACTGAAGACATGTGTCCCCTGAAAATCACCTCCAACCATTGATAATTTCAGTATGCTCCCAAGGAGAACAGTGTCACCTCTGGCTTTGCTTTGGTTAGTGGTTAACATTCTCTTTTTTTTTTTTTTTTTTTGAGACGTAGTCTAGCTCGGTTGCCCAGGCTGGAGTGCAGTGGCACGATCTCGGCTCACTGCAAGCTCCGCCTCCCAGGTTCACACCATTCTCCTGCCTCAGCCTCCTGGGTAGCTGGGACTACAGGCACCCGCCACCACACCCGGCTAATTTTTTGTATTTTTAGTAGAGACGGGGTTTCACCGTGTTAGCCAGGATGGTCTCGATCTCCTGACCTCGTGATCCGCCCGCCTTGGCCTCCCAAAGTGCTGGTATTACAGGCATGAGCCACCACGCCTGGCCAACATTCTTTTGCTCTAATATTTTGACACCAATGATGTCCTGAGGCATGAAGGTCCCCTCTGAGCCTTGCCACTGGCTTCTGTTAGGAATTGCCATCCCTCACTATGTTCTCCAATGAATGCAGAAGGACAGGGAACACTGTCTTCTGGGGTCCATAGTGCACCAAAGCTCCCTGTAAAATTCTCCCTTCCTTTTGTTCCTTTTGTACCTCACTCTGTCTTATGAACAACAAAGAAATGCTGCCTGTGTTTCAATATCTTATTGTTATTGGCCAAAAATTCTTTAGATTTTTGCTCAGACACATCGTCCTTGTTGGTTCCCAGAGAGCAGCCAGGATCAGGATACAAATCTGAGTGCAAAGCACTGCCTGGAACTCAGATTCCTCTCTCCCTTCCACTGCACATGCGCTTGGCACTAGGCCAAATTTTTCTCCATGGCACTTTATGGCAATCAACTTCTGGTGGCCAGTCCTACTGGTAACCCAGACACGTAAATTCTGGCAATAGACAAGCTGAGACTCAAGCTTGGGGACCCAGCCTCCACCTCACACACTAGTATTACTTAACTCATACTAAAGTATTATTTAACTTGTATTAAAAGCCATCAAGTCTCAGCTAGCTCTTTTGTAACTCCACCCTTCTTTATTTCTGGAGAAATTCATAAATACTGGCTAGAGACCAGTGGCATCGGGAATGCCTGCATCGTTTGTTAAAAATACAGACACTGGGCTCTCATCCAGAGCTTTCGAATCAGAAGCTCTTTGTTAAGACTCAAGCATCTTTTTCTTTTTAAGTTCGTTCAAATGATTCTTTCAGACATCTAGCTTTGCAAAGGGCTATTTAAGAGCGCCAGTCTAATTTCAGCCTTGTCTGAGCACATCTTACCCTCATCAAATGTGACTTCTTCTAGAATATCATTCTCTCTTGGCCTTCCCAGACTTGCATAATTGAGGCATGTTATGGCCCCTCTTCACATCTGCTCTTTCTACTAGACTCTTTCAAGATGAATCTGAGCTAAAGCCTTAGCTAGTGCTTCACCCACTTGTGGAGACGGTGGGATGAGGGGCGTGAGGGAATTCAGATACTGGGGTGCCACTCCGGATCAAATTCAACATATCCAGAGCTGGGCCCAGAATCTTTGTTGGTTTGCAAGGTGTCTCAAGTTTGGGAACCTTAGTAGGATTTAACACGGTGATGGGTTTTTTTGGGGGGGTTGGGGGCAGGGGCGGGCAAGGATGGGCCAATATATGTTAGAAACAATTATCTCACAATCCTTAGTTGTATAACCAAAAGGTTTCCTCATGATAAGAAATAAATTTTAAAAATGTACTACCTTTGAAATGCATCAGAAAATAAAGTGGATTGAGAGATGAGTAACAGGATGGATATATGGATGAATCAGGAAATCTAGTAAGATGCTAGCAGTAGAATCTACCTAGGCAGGTACATGGATATTTGTTGTTGTTGTTGTTTTTATTTATTTATTTATTTATTTATTTATTTATTTATTTATTTTGAGACGGAGTCTCACTCTGTTTCTCAGGTTGGAGTGTAGTGGTACCAACGTGGCTCACTGCAGCCTTGACCTCCTGGGATCAAGCCTAGGTCGCTTCAGCCTCCCAGTAGGTGGGACTACAGACATGCGCCACCACACCCAGCTAACTTATTTTATTTTATTTTGTTTTATTTTATTGTAGAGACAGGGCATCACTATGTTGCCCAAACTGGTCTCGGACTCCTGGGCTCAAGTGATCCTCCTGCCTCAGCCTCCCAAAGTGCTGAGGTTACAGGTGTGAGCTACCACACCCAGCCTTGTCATGTAATTCTTGCAACTTTATGTACATTGGAAACTTTTTATAATGAAATGATGGGATTAAAGACACTAGGATTAAATTTTGCCTCAAAATTATATTTTAACTCTACACCTCAACTTAATAATGATTAATAATGATTAAGTTGAGGTCATCTAATATAATCATTAGATGACTGATAGGTGATTGATTACTCCAATGCCCCCTAAATGTTATGGATATTATATCTGAAGTAATTTATTATCTATGTCGTAAATTAATTTTTTTAAATGATGGTAGAGATGTGGTCTCATTGTGTTGTCAAGCTGAGTGCAGTGGCGTGATCATAGCTTACTGCAGTCTTGAACTCCTAGGCTCGACAATTCTCCTGCCTTAGCTTCCTGAGTAGCTGGGACCATAGGCATGCACTACCATGCCCAGCTATTTTTTTTTTTTAATGTTTTGTGAAGATAGTCTCACTTTATTTCCCAGGCTGGTCTTGAACTCTTGGATTCAGGTGATCCTCCTGCCTTGTCCTTCCAAAGTGCTGAGCACAGGCATGAGCCACCTCGCTGGGCCAAAGTATTTTGTTTAAGTGGGATTTTAAAAATAAACTGTAGATGTTTATTCTTGCTAAAATGTAAAATCTCTTCCTCTTTGCACCATCTTCCCCTTTTAATTTGTGTACACATTTTCTAGTCCTAAAACTATTTGAATAATATCAATCAAAAAATATATATGAATATTACTGTGAACAAAATGTACTATTATGTTATTATGAAGGTATAAAAAAAGCTACAACTTCAGAGCAAAGTTGTTAACAGAAAGTGTTACTGCAGTCTGTGTAGTAACTTTGACAAGTTTATATTCAAAGTTGAACATTTGCTGCTGAGGAAATCGAGCTGGGAGAATTAATGACATATTTAAAGTCACATAACTAGGGGGAAACCCAAACAAGAACATAAATCTTTGTTGCTAAAATAAATTCACTCTAAAATTATACTCAGGAACACCAATATAAGTGACTTTAAATGGGGGTAAAAATTGGTGTACTTAAAATTGTTTTCTCTATTAGTCAATAAATGGTACTGGGACATTGATAAAGTTGCATTTCTAACTCAGTCTTTTCAACAAATTAAATCCTTCTTAAAGAGATTTAAAAATGAAACATAAGACAAGTCACAAACTAGGAGAAAGTATCTGCAAATAAAATCTAATGAAGGACACATTCATAATATATTAAGAACATTCAAAACTCAAGAACAAGAAAATAGACCACCCAATATTTTGTAATGGGCAAAAGTTCTGAACATTTTATCACAGAAGATATACAGATGACAAGCATACTAAAAGATGTTCAACATTATTAATCATTAGGGAAGTGCAAATTAAAGCCACAATGAGACAGCACTACTCATCTATTAAAATGACTCAAAATGAATAAATAGGTAAACAAATAACTTATAATGGCAAGTGCTGTCAAAATTCCAGAGCAACTGGAACCCACATAGCTATCTGGTAGGAATGCCAAAAGTACAGCCACTCTGATAAACAATTTGGCAGTTTCCTATAAAATTAAATATAACCTTACCAAATGAGCAAGCCATAACACCCCTAGATATTAATCCAAGTGAATTGGAAACGTATGTTCCCACAAAAAGCTATACACAATTGTGGATAGAAGATACATTCATAAGTGCAAAAAACTGGAAACAACCTAGACCTTGAATATGTAAGTGGATAAACAAACAGTGGTACATCCATACAATAGAGTACTCTCAACAATAAAAAATATTAAATTGATTTTTACACCTGAGCAAAGTGGAGTAACAGAGACTGAATTTGCCCTTCCACATGAAACAAACAAACAAATGAAAACAACAGTTTTCAAAACACTGGACACCAAATAAGGAAGAACAATGATCTCTATAAGACAAGGGAGAAATAAGGTAAGTCTTATGATCAACACAACTTTTTTCCTTGAGAGTTTCCAGGCAACGACAGAGAGAGAAGGAACTCAGAGTCCAGTGGACTCCCTGAGTTGAAGACACAGAGCTGAGAATTCAGGCAAACCAAGACAGCTAGAATTCCCAAGACAGAGTAGAGCAGAAAAGACAGCTACAAAGAGACAGAACTGCAGAGATCTGCAGAGGATTCTCGGGTAGTATTCAGGTGAGCATTAATCAACAAACGCCTGTGAAGAAACCACCTGAGGCTGAGGAAAGACCCATCTGAAAGGATTAGAAGGAACAGTGACTGGTACTCAAGCAGGACTATTTACATTTAACATGTTATTGACATCGTTGGGTTTTAATCTATCACCTTACTATTTATTTTCTATGTGTCTGTATTTTCTTTTTCTGCAGAAAAACTCTTCTCCTGCTTTGTTTTGGATTAGTTGAATGTCTTTTTATGAATTCATTTTAACAACATTGGTTGCTTATTGGTTTTCTTGGTTATTTTAATGATTGCTTTAAAGTTTATGTTATAGTAATACTGTTTTAACTTATCACAATCTAGCTGTAAAAATGGGGTGCTACATTGTACACTTTATGTACAGTATAAGAACCTTCCAAAAATATGCTTACATTTCTTCCTGCCAACTTTTGTGCTATTGTTTTCATACATGCTACTTTTATATATGTATTGGATCTATAGATAATTTAGAGGCAGAACTTGCATCTTAACAATATTGATTCCTCAACCAATTAATGAACATGTACATCTCTCATTCATTTAGGTTTTCTATTTTCTTAGAAAAGTTTTCTAGTTGTCACTAGTCTTTCACATCTTTGTTGGACTAATCTCTAAGTATTTCATAGTTTTGATGCTACTATAAATTATACTTTTAGTTATAATTTCTGATTGTTGCTGTTATATAGAAATACATGCTACTTTTATATTTGGATCTATAGATAATTTAGAGGCAGAACTAGCATCTTAACAATATTGATTCCTCAACCAATAATTAACCCCATGCTACATGGTTGTTATTTTATTGAAACAATTATCTTTTATATAGTTTTAAATAGTAAGAAAATACATATTTACCAGTGTAGTTACTATTTCCTGTGCTCTTCATTCCTTTATGTGGATCCACAAATCCATCTGGTATTATTTTTCTTCTGCCTTAAGGACTTCTTCTCATTTTTCTTACAGTGCAGATCTGCTGAAAATAAATTATTCCAGCATTTATATGCCTGAAAACATTTTTATTTTACCACTATTTTTCAAAGAAATTTTTGCTAGGTGTAGAATTGTAGGTGAATGTTTTCTGCTCATTCATCTTCTCAACAGACATAGAAAAAGCTTTTGACAAAGTCTACTTCTCATTAAAAAAAAATTTTAAGCAAACTAGAAAGAGAAAGGATCCTTCTCAATCTAATATAAGACATTTGAAATAACCAAAACCTTATAGCTAATATATTTAATAGTGAAAAACTGAATGACTAGCCCTTTGAAATCAGAAACAAAACAAGGATGTTCTTTCTTAATATTTCTCGTCGACATCATACTAAAGATTCTAACCAGTGCAACAAGACAAGTACAAGAAATTCACGGCATCCAGTTCAGAGAGGAAGACATAAAACTGCCTTTATTTTCAGATGACACAATGGTCAAAGTAGATAATTTGATGGAAATGAAAAAAAACTACTAGAACTAATAAGAGAGTTTAGCAAGACTACAAAATACAAGACCCATGTAAAAAAAACCATTGTATTTCTATATAACAGCAACAAACAATCAGAAACAGAAATTATAACCAAAAGTATAATTTATAGTAGCATCAAAACTATGAAATACTTAGAGATTGGTCCAACAAAGATGTAAAAGACTAGTGACAACTAGAAAACTTTTCTAAGAAAATAGAAAGAGAAACTAAATGAATGAGAGATGTACATGTTCATTAATTGGTTGAGGAATCAATATTGTTAAGATGCAAGTTCTGCCTCTAAACTGTCTATAGATCCAAAGAAACCCGAATAAAAAATTCCAAAAAGTGTTTTTGTAGAAATTGATAAACTAATTCTAAAATTCATATGGAAATTCAAAAGACCTGAAATAGGCAAAATAATTTTGCAAAAGAAGAACAAACTCGAAGACGAACGCTACCTGATTTTAGGAATTCTTATAAAACTACAGTAATCAAGACAGTGTGGTACAGGTGTAAAGATAAACAAGAAGGCCAAAAACAAATAGAGAAACCTGAAATAAACGTACATATAGATGGAAATCTGATTTTTGACAAAAGTGAAAATGCAATTCAGTGGAGAAAGATGGCCTTTTCAGCATAGTAAATAAACTTTAATCCACACCTTGTACCATAAAGAAAATTAACTCAAAACTATCTCAAAAATTAACTCAGAGACCTCAATGTAAAACTTAAAACTATAAAACATTCAGAAGAAAACCTTTGTAATCTTGAGTTGGACAAGGATTTTTTCCATACAACACCAAAAGCATGATTCATTTAAAAAAGAAACAGAAAAATGAGATCTTATTAGAATTAAAAACTTTTGCTTTTTAAAAGATACTGTTAAGAAAATAAAAAGACAAGCCACAGACAAACTAGGAGAAAATATTTCCAAGTCATATATCTGATAACAGACTTGCATTCAAAATATTAGACATCTCAAAATTCAATAAGAAGAAAACAAATTTTAAAAAACATAAACATAAGATTCAAACAGGCAAGTAAGTCCCTGAAAAGATGCTCCATATTATCAGTCATTAGGTAAACTCAAATTACACACAGTGAACTACCACTATATAACCATTAGAATGGCTAAAATTTAAAAGCATTGACCATATCAAGTGTTGGCAACAACATGGACAAATTAGTAACTTTGATGCATTGCTGATAGGAATGTAAAATAGAGTAACTACTGCAAGAGTCTGGCAGTCACTTACAAAGGTGAGCATACACCTACCAAATGAGCCAACCATTCCACTTCTAGGTATTTGCCCAAGAGAAACAAAAGCATATATCCATGCAAAAGACTAGTGTGTGAATGATCACGGTCACTTTCGTTGTTGTAGCCAAAAACTGTAAACAATGTCCGTCAACAGGTGAAGGATAAACAGAACTAGATTCATACAAAGGAATACTACTCTGCAATAAAAAGGAACTCACTGGTGAAGCATACTACACTATGGTTGAATCTCAAAATAATTTTGCTGAGAGGAAGAAGCCAGACAAAAAGGAGTGTATATCCATACACATAGAATTCTAGAAAATATAAACTTACCTGCAATAATAGAAAGCCAGGTGGTTGCTTAGGGAGGGGAAATGCAGACAAGGGCATGAGAAGTAATTGCAAAGGTGAACAAAGAAACTTTGTGATAGATAATATGTTTAGTATCTTGATTATGGTAAAGGTCTTATGTATGTATATTTATATCAAAATTTATCAAATTGAACATTTTAAATATATGCAGTTTACTGTATGTCAATTGTACTTCAATAGACACATTATTTTTAAAAGAATGCACTATTGATCCACTCAACAACATGGGTTAATCTTAAATGGGTATTGCTAAGTTAGAGACGTCAGAATAGAAAGGCTATATACTGGTTGGTTCTATTTATAAGACATTCATGAAAAGACAAAAACTGTAGGAATGAAAACACTCATCAGTGATGGCCAAAGTTGGAGGTTGGTTGAGGAGTCAATTACAAAGAGGCAGCACGTGAGAATTTTGGGGTCAGTGTCTCCTGCATGGTGTTTGATATACAACTCTATGGAGTTTGGAAAATCTCTCAAATTTATAAACATTCATACCTTTCAACCCAGAAGTTCTATTTCTAGAAATTTATTATAGATATGTCTAAATAAGAAATAAGGTTACTCATTGAAGACTGTTTAAAATAGAAAAAAGTTAGGAATTGTTTAAATATTCATCAGTAGGAGCCTGACTAAATCAATGATGGCATATTCACGCAATGGAATACTGTGAAGCCTTTAAAAAGAAGAGAGTGTAAGAAACCATTTTCAAGAGGCACATAAGGTAGAGGACAAAGTATAAATGGGCTACCATTTGTGCTTTACAAAAAGAAAAAAAAGGCATATGCTTATAGTTTTTGTAATTGCATAGAACATCTTTAAAATGATATAGTCATTGCTTGGTATCTATGGGGGATTAGTTTCAGGACACTGTCTCCCTGCCAATACCAAAATCCAGGGACGCACAAGTTCCTTATATAAAATAGCATCACATTTGCATATAACCTATGTACATTCTTTGATATACTTTAAATAATCTCTAAATTACGTATAATGCCTTATACAAAGCCTACATATCACTTCCTTTGTGTGGATTCAACGTAGTACCCAGTGTGTAGCAAATTCAAGTTTAGCTTTTTGGAACTTTGTGAAATCTTTTTTCCAAACATCCTTCATCCATAGTTGGTTGAATCCATGGATATGGAACCCACAGATGAAGAGCCCACAGATACAGGGGGCCCATGGAATAAGAAAGAGGTGATAGTGTCTGCCACTGAAAACAGAAACTGAGTGACTTTGTGAAAGAGGTGGGAGAGAAATTCATTATCAACACCATCTATTAACTATTCAAAAAATTAATTAACTAGTTAGATATTCCTTAACTGTATTAAAGACACAGAAAAAGAATGTTCTGTAGGAACATACTCAAAACAATAGTAAGAACATCTATGACATACGTATTTGAGTTATCCAGGCAAGAGCCACAGCTGACGGTGGAGAAGCTAAGTTAGAAATCAAGGACTTCAGAATATCTTTGAATACTCTGAAGTTACAGCCCTAAAATGAAGCAGCGAGATGCGTCTGTTAATAGAATTCCTGTCTCAGAGGTGCTGTGCTGCCATCCAACTGGCGCTGGGAGTCTGGCTTTATTGATAGATGGATAAGATTGAACATGACACCTGTGTCCAGTGAATCCCCTGGCGCCATTTAACTAGCACTTAAAGCAGCTGCTTTTGAAAAATTACCTTCAGACTGGGCCCACCCTAGCAGAACAAAATCCTCACCTTAAGTACTTTTCCAGTTCCCAATAAATGAGGATTTTTGCCCTGCAAGAGAACTGAGCCATATTTTATTTGAAGTCACATCTGTCGCTTTATTTTTATTTCCCCTGCTGTCTGCCTTAGATCACAATGCCTGTGTCATGGCAATATCCTTCCAAGGGATCACAGCAACCCCCTCTTTGAAGACCTTCCTTGGCTGCTCATTGCCCATAATATAAAGTCATGTTCAGTTGTGTTTACAAGGCCTATCACAATCTGCTCTCAAAACACAATTTCAGCCTGATCTCGCCAGCCTCGTGCCTCTACACAAAATTACTGGACTTTCTCCAGCCACGCTGTAATCTTCTGCATCTTCAAACCATTGCTCGTTCTTCTCTCTTCATTATCTTCCTATTTATTTATTTATTTACTTATTTGGAGACGGAGTCTCACTCGGTCACCAGGCTGGAGTGCAGTGATGAGATCTAGGCTCACTGCAACCTCCGCCTCCCGGGTTCAAGTGATTCTCCTGCCGCAGCCTCCCGAGTAGCTGGGACTATAGGCACACACCACCACTCCCAGCTAATTTTTGTATTTTTAGTAGAGATGGGGTTTCACCATGTTGGCCAGGATGGTCTCTAGCTCTTGACCTTGTGATCCGCCCACCTCGGCCTCCTAAAGTGCTGGGATTACAGGTATAAGCCACCACGCCTGGCCCTTCGTTATCTTCTTAAGAACCACCACTAATTGATCAAGACTCAAGTACCATATCACCTCCTCATGAAGTATTCTCCAGCCCTACTAGACCAAACTGATGAGTATCTTCTCCTTGATTCCAGAGCAAAGGCACAGCTTGTGTGAGTCTCTGTATTTATCCTAATGCCTTACTTATTTTATATCTTACTCCTCTCTCCTCAATATTTGTGGTCTCCGTGAGATACGGGGAATGTGATTTACTCGTGTTTATATCTACACTGCCTTAGTAACACAGCTTCTAGCACATAGGAAAAGCTCAATAGTTACATTTTTGCTGTAGAGAATCTATGGAGATCTCTGTTTGTGGTTTTTGAATGTCTAATTCAACTCTCACACTCTTCCTAGCTGTCCAATTTGTAGCCTCCTGGTTCCAAGGTTGCATGTGCTCCCTGCTTGCCTGGAGGAGAGCATTTATGACTTGTCTCACTCTAATTGCTGCTGAAACATCCAGTTCCATTTCTCACTTACGAAGGCATTTTAACGTGGTTGAGCTGCCCTAAATGTAGTATGTACATCTCCACCTCCACACCCTCATTTACCCTACGCTTCTTGCCCATATTGTCCACCTGCACACATCAAAATCGTAGTGTGATGTCACTATACACCCACCAGAATGGTTAAACTGAAAAAACCCGTTCATTGCTGCTGTGAAGGTAAATCAGCAAAACCACTTTGGAAATCTATTTGGCTGAATATAAATTCTTATGAACTACAAATGTTACTCCTGGGTATATGCCCAACAGCTTGTACAGGACATGTACAGGAATGTTCATAATAGTGCACTAAACTAGAAACAACCAAAATGCCATCCCCAGTAGGAAGGACAAACTGCGGTTCATTTATACAATGGAACACCGCAGAGCAATAAGAATGAGCCATTGCTCCACAAAACAATATGGATCAATCCCACACTGTGGAGTGTATGAAGAGATTCCTGAAAAACAAAAGATTTAATCTACAAAAGTTCAAAACCAGGCCAAACTTATCTATGGTGACCAGAAGTCACGTGATGGCCTGTGTGGTGGCTCACATCTGTAATCCCAGCACTTTAGGAGGCCAAGGCAGGAGGATCTCTCGAGGCCAGGAGTTCAAGACCAGCCGAGGCAATGTAATAAGACCTCATCTCTATAAAAAATTTAAAAAATTAGCCAAGTGTGATGATACTCACCTATAGTCCTAGCTACTCAGGAGGCTGAGGCAGGAGGATCGCTTGAGCCTGGGAGTTTAAGGCTGCAGTGAGCTGAGATCGCACCACTTCACTCCAGCCTGGGCGACAGTGAGACCTTATCTCTAAAACAAAAATAGTAAGAAGATTATGGGTGGCTCAGTAACTGGGATGGGGAATGAGGGGCCTTCTGTGGTGCTACTAAAGATTCTACTTCTTGGTCTGGGTTGTGTTACATGTCTCACATTTTGAAGACTCATCAAACTGTATCCTTATGACTTGTGTTATACCTGAATAAAAATAAAATCTCCACAGCCTCTAGCCTATGCCTTCTCATAGGTGAAGTTCACTTAAATGGTTGGCAAGCAGTTAACTTACAGAACTCTACTTCCCTTTAGGTATCTGGGTATGTTTGGGGGCAGCCTCAATGGCTTTGAATTATACTCAACCATGTCTAGTTTGCCCTTCTCTACACTGAACCACACAATTCAATTTGAGCCTGGTGAGCAGCTGGGGCAGCTGTGATGGGAGCTGTTTGAGAACAAGCTTGCTCTACACACAGTACATTTTTGGGATGCCAGCAATGGCCTGCTCATCTCCTTCACAGCAGTGCTACTTAAAGCATGGTCCACAAACCACCTGTGAGCTGGTTAGAAACACGAATGATGAGCCTCACCTCCGACCCAGGGAGTCAGATGGTGCTGGGCCCCAGGAGTTGGTGTTTCTCAAGATCCCCGTGTTTATTAGCCATATCTTTGATTTTCTGTGTTCTGAGGCTTTAACATGTGGAGCCTTACTGATCCTGGAGGGACTGCTCCTCCCAGGGCTGGCCAAGTCCTAGAGATGGTAAGCAACTCAACCAGAGTGTGTTTTTCAAATACAAGCCAATCCAGCCAGAGCCCACCACCAACCACCTCCTTTATGGAGCTGTCACATTCAGGGCCAGTACTCCCCTGTCCTAATCATCCCAGGGCCAGGGATCAGACAACTAATCACAGAGCTGCAGCCCCCATGCCCCAGAGCCAATTGAACTTATTCAAACTAGCCAATCCCAAGCCTGCTTACCCTGCCTCCCCCATTCCTTTTTGCAGAAACCACAATAACAGCTCTTGCCCGCCACTCCCCATTCTCCCCCTGCCCCATGGTTGGCCCCAGGGTTTTCCTGTGGGGTTCCCCATAGCCTGTCATCCCCCTACCTCTTGGGGACTGTGACTTATAAACTATCTTTTCAGTGACAATTGTCTCCTAATCTGTCGGCATTTCTATGCCTCAAATTTTCTATTAATATACCATATTTTAAAACACCAAGGCCAGGCGTGGTGGCTTATGCCTGTAATCTCAGCACTTTGGGAGATCGAGGTGGGTGGATCACAAGGTCAGGAGTTCGAGACCAGCCTGGCCAATATGGTGAAACCCCATCTCTACTAAAAATATAAAAATTAGCCAGGCGTGGTGGCAGGCGCCTGTAGTCCTAGCTACTCGGGAGGCTGAGGCAAGAGAATTGCTTGAACCCAGGAGGCGGAGGTTGCAGTGAGCCAAGATCGTGCCACTGCACTCCAGCCTGGGCGACAGAGCGGAACTCCATCTCAAATAAATAAATAAATAAAACATCAAGAGATTTGTGTGCACATTAAAGTTTGAGAAGCAGTATTTCAAAAATCCTCTCCTACCATTTGCAAAAGAGTGATCTAGAACAAAGTTGAGTCTTGAATTCATCTTCTTCCCAGAAAAGGGAATAAATTCTATCAGAGAGGGAATTATCTTTGAAGACCAGGGCTCTGAATCTCTCCTCAATGTGATGGCAGCAATGCCAGACCTCTGCCACCCCCACTCCTGCCCCATCTCTGGCCCTCCCAATGACAGGTTAGGTCTGAGCAGCTTTCTAGATTTATAGGGATGAGAGCAGAGATAAGCAGTGCTCCTCAAAGAATTCCAAAGTGAAAATGGCCCTTGAGGCTGCTCCATCTTAGAATGGCTTATTCTGGGGATTTTTCCACTCTGTTTGCCCTGTTTCTCCACGGTGTTTCCCACTTTCTCTCTTCTCAAAAGTTGTAACTCAATGCTTCTAAAATAGATTTTGGCTGGGCACAGTGGCTCATGCCTGTAATCCCAACAATTTGAGAGGCCAAGGCAGGAGGATCGCTTGAGCACAGGAGTTCAAGACCAGCCTGGGCAACATAGTGAGACCCTCATCTCTACAAAAAAGTTTCTTTTAATTCGCCAGGCATGGTGGTGGGTTCCTGTAGTCCAAGCTACTCGAGAGTCTAAGGCAAGAGGATCTCTTGAGCCTGGGGGGTTGAGGCCACAGTGAGTTATGATCATGCCATTGTACTCCAGCCTGGGTGATAAAGCAAGACCTTGTCTCAAAAAAATTTTTTTACAAATAAATTAATAAATAATGTTCTTAGATGGTTTTTTCAAAATTTTTTAAAATTTCATTTTTATTCTTATATTGCTATAAAGAAATACAGAATAGTTTTGTTGTTGGTGGCGGTGGTTTTGTTTGTTTGTTTTTTTGTCTTCTGGTCACTATTTTAGTTCCAAATTATGTTTCACATGTTATTTAATATACGCTATCAGAGGAGAACTTATGAAAGCATATAGAATATGTCATGTGTAATTTACATGAACTAACAAATAAAAGTAAGAGAATTCTTCATTGTTTTCTTTCACAGCTATCTATACTCATAAACAAGGCCTCTTCTTTCCTCCTGAACGTGGAGTGCAGCCATTTGTCATTTTAAAGTGCTATGGGTAGAAAAGTAGGGGCCGGGCACGGTGGCTCACACCTGTAATCCCAGCACTTTGGGAGGCCAAGGTGGGCGGGTTATTTGAGGCCAGGAGTTCGAGAGACCAGCCTGGGCAACATGGCAAAACCCCGTCTCTACTAAAAATGCAAAAATTAGCCAGGCATGGTGGTCCACGCCTGTAATCCCAGCTACTCAGGAGGCTGAGGCAAGAGAATCACTTGAACCCAGGAGGCAGAGGTTTCAGTGAGCTGAGATCCGCCACTGCACTCCAGCCTGGGTGACAGAGTGAGACTCTGTCTCAAAAAACAAAAAAGGAAAGAAGGGATGAGGGAGAACTCTGACAAGAGGGGATCTACCCAAACTCCCCTCTCAGTGCCGGTAGAGCCCAGGTGATCATACTTATGATTCCAGTCTCAGCACCACAAATATTTCATAATAAGAGACCATTTGTGGGCCAGGCACAGTGGCTAACGCCTATAATCCCAGCACTTTGGGAGGCAGAGGCGGGCACATCACCTGAGGTCGGGAGTTCAAGACCAGCCTGGCCAACATGGTGAAATCCTGTGTCTACAAAAATACAAAAATTAGCTGGGCATGATGGTGTGTGTCTGTAATCCCATCTACTCGAGAAGCTGAGGCAGGAGAATCACTTGAACCGGAGAGGCAGAGGCTGCAGTGAGCTGAGATCACGCCATTGCACTCTAGCCTGGGTGACAGAGCTAGACTCCGCCTAAAAAAAAAAAAAAAGAGAGAAAAGAAAAGAGAACATTTGCGGAATACATTCTAAGCACCAGGTAATGAACTAAGTGCTTTATAGAACTGTTTTGTCCTAGTAACCTCATGATAACCCTATGCCAGATGAGGCACCTGAAACTCAAAATATTAAGGGACTTTTGGCTTATTGCCTTATAAGAAGTACTGTCATTATTCAAACTCAGGTCCTTCTGATTCAAAAGACACTGTTCTTAATGACTGCAAGATGAATATAAAAACTTGAGCTGCTTTTCTGCAGAACAGCTTGGAAGTTAGATGTGGGATTTTCTGATGGATCACTGCAGATCTTCAAGTATGATAGTCATGAATTTTTCCATGATACTCGAGGTGAAAAAATGTCATATTTCTTAAATTTTGTAAATCAAATTAAAATCTGGCTCACAGCCCTCACCCGCCAAAGTCAATTTGGAGTCCAATATGAGTAATAATTGAGGCTTTCTTTCCCTTCTTCCACTGGTGAAACTGCCCACACAAGGTTAATGCAAATTGCAAGCCAGGCTTTAGGCAGAATTACTGTCAGGCACTGCCCAGGGTGCACTGGGGTACTTCTCACCACTCCCCTGCAGCTGCGAACTAACCAAGAGTCACATAGCACGCGGGCCATCTGTTCTCCCATTGTTCCTATAGGTGGAATCTTGACACTGGACCTTTTTACCCAAGAATTTCTAAAGGTGTTCCTCAGATTCTGATTTCCAGCAGAATGGCTGATGCCAGCTGAAAATCCCCACCAAGTAAAGCAGTTTCTTCACGGGAAGGGAGTCTGTCCCTAGGAAATGGTGCAGAACAGCCCAAATAGGAGGTTGATTATTCCTCCTGGTGTCAGGGGCTGAAAATCCAACCCTGAGGCTGCAAAGTGCATCCCGGGATACCAGCCAGCTTAAGATGCAATCTAGTATAGCACAGACAGCACTCGGATGGGGATCAGACACCTAGGTCACAAGAAGCAGGAATAACTGTGGGACTATAGCCCCCTGCTATTTGGATGCATCTGATGGGTTGTTAAGTTTCTACCCTGTAATGACTGCCTTGCCTCCTGGCCCCCCCCCTTTTTTTTTTTTTTTTCTTTTGAGATAGAGTCTTTCTCTGTTGCCCAAGCTGGAGTGCAGTGGCACTATCTCAGCTCACTGCAATTTCCACCTCCCGGGCTCAAGCAATTCTCCCTGTCTCAGCCTCCCAAGTAGCTGGGATTCCAGGTGCGTGCCCCCATGCCTGGCTAATTTTTTTTTTTTTTTTTGTATCTCTAGTAGAGACAGGGTTTCATCATGTTGGCCAGCCTGGTCTCAAACTTCTGACCTCAGGTGATCCACCCGCCTTGGCCTCCCAAAGTGCTGGAATTACAAGCATGAGCCAACAGACCCAGCCCCTGGGCCCTCTTTTCCCCACAGCCACAGCCCCTCATCCCTTACCTATAGGCTCAGCTTAGTTTTTGTGCACATGATGAAGTCAAAATCATGAAGGATTTAAGGAATCACATTTGATCTTTGCCCCTGCATAGCATAACTACACTGTGACTTTGCTTTTTGACACCAAGCTTCTGACCCCTCTTACTCCAGTTTCACTTCTTGTAACCTTTTTTGATCGACTTTTGCCTCTTCTTCAATTCCTGAATGATATTTCTCAGCCCCTAGAGAGGAAATCTCTTTTTGCTTTTATGCCTCCATCCCTGAACTCCAAGCTTACATTTGAGATCCAGTTACCAGCTACCAGGCCCCAGGGATTATTCTCACTCCTTCCTGGAACCTCAGCATGTGGCCTCTTCCTGGCTTTCCCAGGTGCTAAGCTCTGCAGTGTTGCGAGTCTTTGACGCTCTCTGCTGGGTGCTACTACCTGCCAGGGCCTCATACTAACTGCCGTCATGTTCTAGACTCATCCAAGACTGGATATTCCCCTGGCCTCCTGCTGCTGGGCTGGTTTCCAATTGGCTGCCACTGGGTGGATCTCTCCATCGTCCAGGTATCACCGCCCACTGGTCTGACCAACCTCACCAGCAGCCAACCCCTGGTTTGGACAGGTTTAGTTATATTGGTGCCTCTCTAAATATGTTCTGCAGAACCTTGGCTCTGCAGTGTTGGTAGACATAATGTACACAAAGGGTTCTATAGTGAAATATGCTTTGGGGAGAATGAGTAAAAGAGTTGAACAGGATTCCTCATGGGAGGATTTCACAGAGCCTTTAATATAATAACACGCACTGAGGATGTCTAAGGATGGATAGAGTGAGTGTTCAGCGTTCCTGAAACTTAACTGTGTTGTGCTCTGAGCACGTTATTGGACTTCATGTTCCCCGAACAGACTCTGGGAAATGCTAAATCACATTCTTCAGGTTCCAGCCCCATGTTAACCCTGACCTCTTGCCACAATGACATCAGCAAGGACAGCATCCTACCTTTAAGAAGTGTTTGTGTTGGCCGGGTGTGGTGGCTCACGCCTGTAATCCCAGCACTTTGGGAGGCCGAGGTGGGTGGATCACGAGGTCAGGAGATGGAGACCATCCTGGCTGACACAGTGAAACCCCATCTCTACTAAAAATACTAAAAATTAGCCGGGCGTGGTGGCAGGTGCCTGTAGTCTCAGCTACTCGGGAGACTGAGGCAGGAGAATGGCATGAACCCAGGAGGCAGAGGTTGCAGTGAGCCGAGATTGTGCCACTGCACTCCAGCCTGGGAAACAGAGTGAGACCCCATCTCAACAACAACAACAACAACAAAAAAAAAAAAAAAGAAGTGTTTGTGTCTTCATAATCCCAAGCCCCAAATGCAGCCCCAATTCATGGGGCAGTGGAGCCACATGAGCTGGTTTTGGATCCTGGGCCTTCTCCTTTTTTCTTTACCCCATTCACCAGTTGTTTGACTCTAAAGATTGCTTAACTTACCCGCATCTCTATTTCCAGTTCTGTATCACAGAATGGTTGATACATAATTACATACTTTATTTTGACTATCCAATAATAGCAACAGCTGATATTGAGCATTTGCTATCTACTTATCACTGTTCTAAACACTTTGCCTATATTATCTTTTTTTAATACTCGCACAAATCACATAGTATAGGCATACCCCATTTTTCAGAGAAGGCTATTGAGACACAAAACAGCTAAGTAGCTTACCAAAGTTTACCAGCTAATCATGCTAACCTGAGATTCAAGCCAAGGTAGTTTGGCTGCAGAGTCAGCATTCTCAATCCCAGCACTATAATTTATTTGTTCATTCAACAAATATCTATTGAGCACCAGGTCATGCTATTGACCCTAGAGGTATAGCAATAAATAGACAGACATTCTTGCCCTCATGGAATTTATATTCTAATGTGAGAGACAGGCACTATGTAAATAAACATGGGCTTTGTTGTAGGTAATAAGTGACACGGAGGAAAATAAAGCAGTGTAATGGATATGAGAGTTGAGGGGCAGTATTTTGATATCAAGATAGGCATAGCAGGAGGGAGCGTTTCAATGGGTACATTGTTCCACAGTTTGGCTGAGGCTAGCTCCTGCCTGTGACTAAAGGTGTCCATGTGACTTGAGCTGCATTACACATCGCAATAGGCCACTCTTTCTTCAGGGTTGTCCCAGTGACTAGGCCTCCATAACTACGCCTCTCACTATGTCTTCTTGAGGGAGATAATTATAGCATAGAGTAATAGAACTTTAAAAGTAATGACTGACTACATATTTTCCTAAATATTTGTGTTTATTTATTTGTATCATTACTTTTTAATCACTGTGATTCTAGGGGTTGGGTTTTCTTTTCAAATTTTTCTTTGTATCTTCTCTTTGTATCTAATTTCTTTGCTGTTAGATACAACAGCAAAAGTACAAATGACAAAAGAAAACCTAAATAAATTGGATTACATCAAAACTGAAAATTTTGTGCTATAAGTGATACTATCAAGAAAGAAAAACGACACTTTACAGAATAGGGAACAATATTTGCAAATTATATACCTGATAAGAGACCTGTATCTAGAATGTATAAGGAGCACTTACAACTCAACAATAAGAAGGTCACCCCATTACAAATTAGGCAAAGGCTCTGAATACACATTTCTCCAAAAAAAAGAAAATAGAGAAATGGCCAACAAGTAAAAGGAAAAGATGCTCAACATCTTTGATCATTAAGAAAATGCAAATCAAAGTCACCATGAGATATCACTTCATGCCCACTAGGAAAGCTAAAATTAAAAAGACAAACAAGAACAAACAATGACAAGGGTGTGTATATACTACAAACTTAATTTACCTCTGGTAAAATTGTAAAATGGTGCAGGTGGTTTTGAAAACAATTTGGCAATACCTCCAAAAGTTAAATATAGAGTTATCATGTGATTTAGCAATTCTACTCCTAAGTATGCATCTAAGGGAAATAAAAACAGCTGAGCACGGTGGCTCAGGCTTGTAATCCCAGTGCTTTGAGAAGCAAGGTGGGAGGATGGCTTGAGGCCAGGAGTTCAAGACCAGCCTGGGCAATATAGATACCATCTCTACAAAAAATTTAAAAATTGTCTGAGCTTCGTGGCACACACCTGTAGTCCCAGCTACTCAGGCTGAGGCAGGAGAATTGCTTGGACCCAGGAGTTCAAGGCTGCAGAGAGCTATGATTGCACCACTGCACTCTACACTGGGTGACAGAGCAGGAACACTGTCTCTCAAAATAATAATAATAAATAAAAATTAAAAATAAATAAATATGAATAAATTTGTAATTTAAAAATATAATAATAAAGAAAATAGCACCCCAGGCATGATAGCTCATGACTGCAATCCCAGTGTGATATGGTTTGGCTGTGATATGGTTTGGTTGTGTACTTGAATTGTACTCCCATAATTCCCACATGTTGTGGGAGGGACCCAGTGCGAAAGAATTGGAATCATGGGGGCAGTTTCCCCCATATTGTTCTTGTGGTAGTGAGTAAGTCTCACAAGATCTGATGGTTTCATCAGGGGTTTCCACTTTTGCATCTTCCTCATTTTCTCTTGCCACTGCCATATAAGAAATGCCTTTCACCTCCCGCCATGATTCTGAGGCCTCCCCAGCAACGTGAAACTGTAAGTCCAATTAAACCTCTTTTTCTTCTGAGTTTTGGATATGTCTTTATCAGTAGCATGAAAATGGACTAATATAGTAAATTGGTACCAGTAGAGTGGAGTGTTGCTGAAAAGATATGGAAGCGACTTTGGAACTGGGTAACAGGCAGTGGTTGGAATAGTTTGGAGAGCTCAGAAGAAGACAGGAAAATGTGGAAAAGTTTGGAACTTCCTAGAGACTTGTTGAATCACTTTGACCAAAAGTCTGATAGTGATATGGACAATAAGGTCCAGGCTGAGGTGGTCTCAGATGGAGATGAGGAACTTGTTGGGAACTGGAGCAAAGGTGACTCTTGTTATGTTTTAGCAAAGAGATTGGTGGCATTTTGCCCCTGCCCTAGAGATTTGAGGAACTTTGAACTTGAGAGATGATTTAGGGTATCTGGCAGAAGAAATTTCTATGCAGCAAAGCATTCAAGAGTTGACTTGGGTGCTATTAAAGGCATTCAGATTTATAAGGGAAGCAGAACATAGAAGTTCAGAAAATTTGCAGCCTGACAATGTGATAGAGAAGAAAAACCCATTTTTTGAGGAGAAATTCAAGCCAGCTGCATAAATTTGCATAAGTAACAAGAAGCTGCATGTTAATCCCCAAGACAGTGGAGAAGACATCTCCAGGACATATCAGAGGTCTTCACAGCAGCCCCTCCCATCACAGGCCCAGAGGCCTAGGAGACAATGGTTTCCTGGACCGGGCCCAGGGCCGGTCTGCTCTGTGCAGCCTAGGGACTTGGCGCCCTGTGTCCCAGCTACTCCAGTAGTGGCTGAAAGGGGCCAAAGTACAGCTTAGGCCATGGCTTCAGAGGGTGCAAGCACCAAGCCATGGCAGCTTCCACACGGTGTTGAGCCTGCAAATGCACAGAAGTCAAGAATTTGGATTTGGGAATCTCTGCCTAGATTTCAGTAGATGTACAGAAGTGTCTGGATGCCCAGGCAAAAGTTTGCTGCAGGGGCAGGGCCTTCATGAAGAACCTCTGCTAGGGCAGTGTGGAAGGAAAACATGGGGTCTGAGCCCCCACACAGAATTCCCTACTGAGGCACCACCTAGTGGAGCTGTGAGAAGAGGGCCACCATCCTCCAGACCCCAGAATGACAGATCCACCAGCAGCTTGCACCGTGCACCTGGAAAAGCTGCAGACATTCAACGCCAGCCTGTGAAAGCAGCCAAAAGGGGGAATATATCCTGCAAAGCCACAGGGGAGGAGCTTCCCAAGACTATGGGAACCTACCTCTTACATCAGCATGACCTTTGTGTGAGACCTGGAGTCAAAGGAGATCATTTTGGAGCTTTAAAATCTGACTGCCCTGCTGGATTTCAGACTTGCATGGGCCCTACAACCCCTTTGTTTTGGCCAATTTCTCCAATTTGGAAAGGCTGTATTTACCCAATACCTGTACCCCCATTGTATCTAGGAAGTAACTAGCTTGCTTTTGATTTGACAGGCTCATAGGCAGAAGGGACTTGCCTTGTCTCAGATGAAACTTTGGACTGCGGCCTTTTGGGTTAATGCTGAAATGAGTTAAGACTTTCGGAGACTGTTGGGAAGGCATGATTGGTTTTGAAATGTGAGGACATGAGATTTGGAGGGGCCACGTGTGGAATAATATGATTTGGCTCTGTCCCCACCCCAATCTCATCTTGAATTGTACTCCCATAATTCCCATGTGTTGTGGGAGGGACCTGGTGGGAGCTAATTTGAATCATGGGAGCAATTTCCCCCATACTGTTCTCATGGTAGTGAATAAGTCTCATGAGATCTGATGGTTTTATCAGGGGTTTCTGCTTTTGCATCTTCCTCATTTTCTCTTGCTGCTGCCATGTAAGAAGTGCTTTTCAGCTCTTGCCATGATTCTGAGGCCTCCCCAGCCATGTGGAACTGTAAGTCCAATTAAACCTCTTTTTCTTGCCAGTCTCAAGTATGTCTTTATCAGCAGCATGAAAATGGACTAATACACAATGCTTTGGAAGGCTGAGGTGGAACAATCACTGGAGGCCAGGAGTTCAAGACCAGCCTGGCCAACTGAGTGAGGCACCATCTTCACAAAGACAAAACACAAAAACTTTGCTAAGCAAGGTGGTGCACACCTGTAGTCTCAGTTACTCAGGAGGCTGAGGCAGGAGGATCACTTAAGCACAGGAATTCGAGACTGTAGTGAGCCATGAGCATGCCACTTCACTTCGGCCTGGGCAACACAGCAAGAGCTTGTCTCAAAAAAAAAAAAAACAAAAAAAAACACACAACCACAAGAAAGGCCAAGTGCAGTGGTTCATGCCTATAATCCCAGCACTCTGGGAGGCTGAGCCAGGAAGAAGCCAGGGGTTTCAGGCCAGCCTAGGCAACATAGCAAGACCCTGTCTCTACTTAAAAAGTAAAACATGTCCAAACAAAAACTTGCACAAAAATATTTATAACAACATTAGACATAATAGTCAATAAGTGGAAATTTTCCCAGTATCCATCAACTGATAAATAAGTATGGTATATCCACACAGTGAAATTTTTGATTTGTCAGTAAAAAGGAATGGCACAACACAGATGAACCTTAAAACATTATGCTCAGTGAAAGAAGTCAGTCACAAAAGACTACATATTACATGATTCTATTTATATGAGCTATCCCGAATACAAAAATTTATAGACAGAAAATAGATTAGTAATTGCCTAGGGCTGGGAGGTTGGTGGGAAATGGGTAATGACTGCTAATGGATAAAGGACTTCTTTCTATGGTAATGAAAATGTTCTAAAATTCGATTTAAATTAGATGGTTGCATAATTCTGTGAATATACTAAAAAAACCATTGAATAATATAATTTACGTGGGTGAATTTTATTGCTGGGGCTCAGAAAACAATATCCTAAAATGAAGGGCCTAAGAAGCAGGCTCAGAAGCAAACATTTTTCTCTGACTTTCTCATGCTCTGCTATCGCTGAGTCCCATTCTCCCCCAAGGCTAACCATACAAATTAGAATCCCTCCATCCTAAAGTGGGTCATAGAAACCAGATCCCATTTTTCCCAAACCAGCCATAAAAGCTAAAAATATTACTCTAACTTTTACTCTGCCTTTCTGTATAAATACTGGTCATAAAGAAATTATCTGATCTATCCCATTTGACTGTAGGTTACAAGACTCCATTCTAGAGATGGTCTTTCCCCACACCAAGAAGGAAGAAGGCATTCTTGGAGCAGGAGGTAGAATCTAGACAAACAGGCCCTACTGGGTTTCCCCACGCAATCTATTAGCATTAGATCTTATTCATTTTGTCCAATCCTATTTCTACCAGCTGTCCACACTTTGTTGAACCTAAGTACAAAAACGGTCAACTTGGGCCAGGCATGGTGGCTCATGCCTGCAATCCCAGCACTTTGGGAGGCCGAGGCGGGCAGATCACAAGGTCAGGAGATCGAGACCATCCTGGCTAACACAGTGAAACCCCATCTCTACTCAAAAATACAAAAAATTAGCTGGGCACGATAGCGGGCGCCTGTAGTCCCAGGTACGTGGGAGGCTGAGGCAGGAGAATGGCGTGAACCCGGGAGGCGGAGCTTGCAGTGAGCCGAGATCATGCCACTGCACTCCAGCCTGAGCCACAGAGCGAGACTCCATCTCAAAAAAAAAAAAAAAAAAAAAAAACCGTCAACTTTCCCTGCATCTTTAGGTCTTCAGGCTAAAGGCTCCTGCGTATACACATTAATAAATTTGTATGCCTTTTCTTCAATGAATCTGCCTTATGTGAGTTGACTTTTCAGCCAACCTTCATATGGTATGTGATATGGTTTGGCTGTGTCCCAACCCAAATCTTAAATTATAGTTCCCATAATTCCCATGTGTCACGGGAGGGACACAGTGGGAGGTAATTGAATCCTGGGGTGGGTCTTTCCCATGCTGCTCTCATGACGGTGAATAAGTCTCATGAGACCCGATGGTTTTATAAAGGGGAGTTCCCCAGCACATGCTCCCTCTCTTGCCTGCTGCCATGTAAAATGTGACTTTGCTCCTCATTCACCTTCCAACATGGTTACAAGGCCTCCCAACCATGTGGAACTGTGAGACAGTTAAACCTCTTTCTTTTATAAATTGCCAGTCTTGGGTATGATTTTATTAGCAGCCTGAGAACAGACTAATGCCATATGTGAATTATATCTTAATAAAACTGTCAAAAAAATTTTTACTATAAAAAGACCATTTTTTTCTTTACTAAAAAAGGTGTTTTGGGGAGATGATGGTCAAAGGATATGAAATTTTAGTTAGACAGGAGAAATAAGTTCAAGAACTCTATTGTACAACATGGTGACTGTAGTTGTAAGACAAAAAATAACATTCTAAGGCCCCCCCGCCAAACCATCTGAATGGACCCTTCCTCTCGGCCAAAGGCATTCCAAATTTAACCTGAAAAAGCTAGCTCAGGCCATGATGGGAAGGGGGAACCAGACATGCTTTACTATACTCTCCTCCCTTTTGGAATTACTGATAGAACGGACTCTTTAAGTCTGATAAGAAACACTTACAATCTATTCTCTCTGAAGCCTGCTACCTGGAGGCTTCATCTGAATAATAAAGCTTTGGTCTCCACAACTCCTTATCATAACCCAGACATTCCTTTCTATTGATAATAACTTTTTTTTTTTTTGAGACAGAGTCTTGCTCTTGTTGCCCAGGCT
Source organism: Hylobates moloch (assembly GCF_009828535.3). NCBI lineage: Eukaryota > Metazoa > Chordata > Mammalia > Primates > Hylobatidae > Hylobates > Hylobates moloch. The sequence continues at coordinate 44,800,915 of NW_026652294.1, forward strand.
GGAGTGCAGTGGTGTGATCTCGACTCACTGCAACCTCCGCCTCCTGGGTTCAAGCGATTCTCCTGCCTCAGCCTCCTGAGTAGCTGGGATTACAGGCATCCACCACCACACCCAGCTAATTTTTGTATTTTTAGTAGAGACGGGGTTTCACCATGTTGGTCAGGCTGATCACGAACTCCTGACCTCGTGATCCGCCCTCCTCGGCCTCCCAAAGGGCTGGGATTACAGGAATGAGCCACCACGCATGGCCGATAATAAATCTTTTAACCAGTTGCCAATCAGAAAATCTTTAAATATGCCTATAACCTAGAAGGCTCCCTGCTCTGTCCGCACCCCTATCCCCACTTTGATTTGTCCCACTTTTTTGGATGAACCAATGTACATCTTATGTGTTTTGACTGATGTCTCGTATCTCCCTAAAATGTATAAAACTAAGATGTTCCCTGACCGCCTTGGGCACATGTTCTCAGGATCTCCTGAGGGCTGTGTCATTGGCCATGGTCACTCAAATTTGGCTCAGAATAAATCTCTTCAAATATTTTACAGTTTGACTCTTTTCATTGACATACTTAATAACAATGTATTGTATTCATAAAAATTACTAAGAGAGTAGATTTAAGTGTTTTCACTTCCAAAAAATAAGTTTGTGAAAGAATGCATATGTTAATTAGTTCAATTTAGCCCTTCCATAAGGTATACATTTTTCAAAACAACATTTTGTACATGATAAATACATAAAATTTTTATTTGTCAAAGGAAGACAGTGAGAAAAGAACTTCTAACCTAAGGAATGTGAGTCCCTTTAAAGTATCAGCTCAGAGAAACATCAAAATTAGGCACCACTCACTTCCTACTCCTCCACTCCTGCCCTGCTTTGAGCTATGTATTTGTCTCTTGGAACTGTTTGCTATCACAAGTAGCTATATATTAACCTCATAATGCCACAGTGAACATTATAACCTACACTTGATAGCTTAACAATGTACAGTCAATCACTAATCAATGTTCTATCTATCAGACAGTGAGAATTTCTGACAAACAACTTTGTATCTATCCTTCTTCTTTGCCTTTAAAAACTTGCTTGAAACAAAGGCCAAATGGAGCTCATATTCAAGGCTACTTGGGTCTAACTCTCCCAGGCACCTGGCCTCACTTTGGCTCAAGTAAACTCTTTAAATTACATTTTGTGCCTCAGTGGAAGGAAGAAAGGAAGGAAGAGGGAGGGAAGGAGGAACCAAGAATATTCCACCTCAAAATACATACTTCTTTGGCATATTTGGAGATGGACGTCCCGAGGGTCCCCTGCAAGCTGCCTTTTGTGAAGGAGATTTGCATCTGTAGAGAAACTCTGCATTGGTGAAACAAACAGTCAGCTTTTCCCTATCCCCTGTCCCTGATCAAGGATCAGGATGGAGACATGATTACCTCCTGGAAGAGACAGACTGAAGTCTGAGATCTTTGGGGGTTTGACAGAAACTCCCTCTTTCTGAGAGCTGCTCACTGTAAGCTTTCATCTGCATAACAAGACATCCTTTGATAGCCAGGCCTCCTTTCCTCTCCCTCCCAGAACTGGTCTTGCCCCTGCCCCAAGCCCCTGTTTTTTCCTCAACCTCAGGACAGTATAAAACTTTAACCACGTGGCCTTTTCTTTGAGCTTTTCATATGTGATAAGATTCCTATGCACACATGTCCACATTAACAAATTTTGTATCCTTTTTCTCCTATTAATCTGCCTTTTGTCAACTGATTTTCAATGAACCTTCAGAGAGCAAAGAGGAAGTTTTCCCTTAGCCCCTTACAAAAGAAAAATAGAAAATACCAAGCGTTGTTGAAATGTGAAGCAACTGGAAAGCTCACATATTGATGGGGGAAATGTTGCATTTTTAAAAAGGTTGTTCTATTAAATTACTAACAGATAATATTACAGGAAATCTGCAGACACTGACAAAATTGTAAAGATGTTACCCAAGTGACTGAAGTATGAAAAAAGCCCCAATCTTTAACTGGGCATTCGGGGCCCTACACATTTTAGCTCCACATTCTCAATCCTCTTAGCTGCTCCCCTGCCCCTAGAATACCCCAGGGCACACCAGTTACCTTGCTTTTGTCTTACTGTGAGAATGATAACTGAAATTTATGGAGAGTTAACTCTACTTTCAATGTGGGTAACCATTTAGGTCTAGACATCCATGAACATATGCAATCTTTATACTATCTCTATATAAATAGTTATTATTGCCCAGTTTGCAGATAAATAAACATGAAGCTACAGAGGATTAATAACTTGAGCCTGACTGCAATGAAACTCATTACTATCATGGTTCCTCTTGAAATAAATGTCTACTTGCCCTCACCTTTTGGGTTGTGTCTTGGTTTTGGATATGGAGATGGGACCAGATGTTCTGCTATTTGTATCTCCCCACACACAGTGAGGGCAGAACCCAAACATGGGTCGCTGTGAGCTCATGAATCTTTCTTGTCTCTTGGTCAGTCACATCTTTGGCTTTAGGATATCTTTCACTTTAGCAGAAATCCCAGGAGACAGATGATGTCTTCAGGTTCATATATACTTGACATTTAGTAAGTCATAAACTTGATTCTGAGCATTACCTCTCATATCTAGGCAAAGTTTCCACCCCTGAGCTTTCCAACTGGTTTAATTTGGCCAAGAGCACATCAACATAGTAAATACTCAGCACTAACTTTTTTTTTTTTTTTGAGATGGAGTCTCGCTCTGTCACCCAGGCTGGAGTGCAGTGGCAAGATCTCGGCTCACTGCAAGCTCCACCTCCTGGGTTCATGCCATTCTCCTGCCTCAGCCTCCCAAGTAGCTGGGACTACAGGCGCCCGCCACCACGCCTGGCTAATTTTTTGTATTTTTTAGGAGAGACGGGGTTTCACCCTGTTAGCCAGGATGGTCTTGATCTCCTGACCTCATGATCCACCCACCTCAGCCTCCCAAAGTGCTGGGATTACAGGCGTGAGCCACCATGCCCAGCCCACTCAGCACTAATTTTAAGGGACAAGACCACCCCTCATATTGTCTTACGCCCAATTTCTGCCTCCAAAGAAAGAAGAAGTAAAAACTAAAAGGCAGAAACGAAATCCACAAGCAGACAGCCCAGTGCCACACCCTGGGCCTGGTAGTTAAAGATCAACCCCTGATCTGATCAGTTATGTTACCTATAGGTTACAGACATTTTATAGAAAAGCACTGTGAAAATCCCTGTCCTGTTCTGTTCCGTTCTAATTACCAGTGCATGCAGCCCCTAGTCAGGTACCCCCTGCTTGCTCAGTCAATCACAACCCTCCCAGGCGGACCCCCTTAGAGTTGTGAGCCCTTGAAAGGGACAGGAATTGTTCACTCGGGGAGCTTGGTTGTTGGAAACATGAGTCTTGCGGAAGCTCCCAGCCAAATAAAGCCCTTCCTTCTTTAACTCGGTGTCTGAGGGGTTTTGTCTGCAGCTTGTCCACTATGTTTCAGCATAGTGGAGGCTCATACTGATCTTGTCTTCAAGTCTTAATCTAGGATCAGAAGGCAGAGGTTCAAATGATGAGGCAAGGCTGGTCTGAATACTCAAGGTTGGCCCTCTATTCTGCCTCTGCTACTGTTAGTGAGGAAAGAGAGGGCATCACTCACCCCGTATGTAACTCAGTAGAACTATAGCCCCAAATTCCAAGAAGTGACATTCCTCCCATTTCAGAGCTGAGAAACAATGATCTCCTTGTTTTTCTTCTTTTACCCATTTGCCTAACCTCATATATAAAGGCTGATGTGTCTTTTAATTTCCATGTTTTACCTCCATAATCCCTCAGCAGGCTTTAGCTGAGAAGCATGGGCTTCCTCTTTCTATTTCCTCTCTTAATCTTAGGGCCTGCCGATTGCATGCTCCAGCAGAACTGTATGTTATAGCTGGCTCTTTGATTTCCTGCTTATGTCTAGAATGCTGTCAATTCTTCAGCTATTTTACACAGAGCGAGCTCTACTGTTTGCTTCATTTTCTTTCTCTGCCTCTTATATTTGGCTTTCTCAATACTTTAGTCATACCAGGAACAACAGTTATAAATAAGGCACTTTATAACTCTGTATGTGTCAAGGCCCCCATATATGACCTGTACAATGAACTATTAATGGTTGTTTTGCATTGTCTCAATTTGTATATGTACATATAGATATACACACACATACACACACGTGAGAAAGCAAGATGTTTTTAAAAGAAATCTAATGGATAAGGCAGGAAAAACAGCACAAAAACCAGACTGGGCGATGATCCCAGAGAAAATGGAGTAGTGGAGAAAAGAGCAGTAATTAGCCTTCCAATCGTAAGGCTCTGGTTTGGGGATCCTGATAGGAAAAAGAACTTGGGATTTAGATTTGATTCTCTGTGCTTCCTTCCCCTAGCACTGAATGGACAAAACTTCAGAGAGCCCATTTGTTTAATTTCTTTTCAACTGATAGGTACAGTTTGTCTGATGTTTGCCAGGTTACGCAAAATGTCTTCAAAGCCTGTGAATGACCCAATTTAGTTCCCAAGACAGAGAATAACCATCATGTGCAAAGCATTGTACTCCTGTTATGTGGTTTATCTAACAATTTTGTGAAATAAATGTAATTATTTCCCTTTCTTAAGAAACTGAGGATCCCAGAAATCAAATAGTGACCAGAACTGACAGTGGTATGTTATGCACAAGCTGGTGAGAGCTGGGTACACACCTCTCTTCTCAAATCCGTATATAGTGATGTCAAGTCATTAGCCTGGAATCAACCATCCTGAGAGCATTTGCACTATGGAAATTAGAAAATGCTATAAATGAGTGCTTTCTTTGAGTGACAGTTGTCAAATATTTTATGCTACTGACAACAGTGTTATAGTCGGTAGCTACTTAGAAATGAGCAGGGCATGAGAGCGCCCCCTTCCCTCAACTAGGAATGTCAGATGACCATCAGGTGATGGCTAGGTGGTTGTTAACTGCCTCTCTAAAATAATAATTGGTTGCAGCCAGCATCAGGGAAAGACAGTCTCCTAATAGATAGAAATACCTGAAACTGATGATCAGCAGCTTCCCAATAAGATCTCAGGAGTTAGACAAGTGGGCTCAAGCGTGCACACTGAAAAGCAAATTGGTGGAGTTTAACTGGTATATGGCTGATATGGTTTGGCTCTTTGCTCCCCCCCAGATCTCATGTTGAAGTGTAATCCCCAGTGTTGGGGGAAGGACCCGGTGGGAGGTGACTGGGTCATGGGGGTTGATTTCCCCTCTTGCTATTCTCATGATAGTGAGTTTTCATGAGATCTGGTTGTTTAAAAGAGTATAGCACTTCCCCCTTCCCCTCATCACTCTTCCTCCTGCTCCCACCTTGTAAGATGTGCTGGTTTCCCCCTTCACCTTCTACCATGATTGTAAGTTTCCTGAAGGCTACCCAGCCATACCTCCTGAACAGCACATAGAACTCTGAGTCAATTAAACCTCGTTTCTTTATAAATTACCCAGTCTCAGGTAGTTCTTTATAGCAGTGTGAGAATGAACTAATATGACTGTCCTCTGGGAACAATGAATGGGTAAGGGAAGAATGCTTCAAGTGAGCACGCGTACAACTCCAGCAAACACATCGCAAATGCAGCCCCTTTTAAGTGCTGGCAGGCCACTGTGCTTATGGACGGTCCCTCCCCAACGGAAGAATCAGGGGAGAAGAGACACAGCACCCTGGAAGCATGCCAACATTTAAAACCCCAAGTGAAAAGGTCAAACCATGCACTTGAGCTCAAGTCACCCACTTGGCCCTCTTCCAAGGGTTCTTTATCTGCTTTTATTTCTGCTCTAGAGCTTTTTAATAAACTTCCACTCCTGCTCTAAAACTTACCTTGGTCTCACTTTGCCTTATGCCCCTCAGTCAAATTCTTTCTTCTGACAGGACAAGAATTGATGTTGCTGCAGACCCATATGGATTCGCCACTGCTAACATACTTTGGTGTCGTGTGACTCAAAGATGTTCCCCAGTGCTAACAATAGGATTAAAAACAGTCTTTTAGACACAACTCTAATTTCCTCCTTTGAGGCTAACACAGACCCTTCAATTGGCTGAGATTTTACCTCAGAGTTTTGTCTTCCAGCAAGTGCGTTACCATTGTTCCCAAAATGACTTCTCTGGATACTTTCTAATTTTACATTTATGGCCCTGCTCCCTACTTCTGTCAGCTTTGCACTCTCTTCATAATTTGTGCCAAGCCTGCATACCACCTGCACTATTAGCCATTTAACAGTTTTCTTTAAATTGCCTCAAATTATTGTGTACATTCATAAAGATGTTTTTAAAGGAAACGAATGGATAAGACAGGCAAAAGTGGAAAAAGCAGGAAAGAACAGAGACAATCTGTTCACTCTGTGTTGGAGGACAAAGCCCACAATTGCTACAACATGGAGAGAAAAGTGGGCTTTGAGGGTTGACAACCAAAATGAGTGACTGAGGTAGGTGTCTCAATCCATCGAGGTTTACTGAGCCAGCTTGAAGGTACATCGGGAAATAGGCAAATCTAGATGTGTCTGTGGCTGTTTTTTCCAAAGAGATTCTCAGGTTTAATATTTACACATTTTCCACTAAAAAGAGGAGGCAGTTAAGCAAATGATTACATACTTATGAGACTTCAGTTAGTGCTCAATAAGTCTGCATTTGACATAAGATATGTAAGCCCTTGAAGAAAAGAGAGTAGAGGAACAAGGCAAGCAGACATCTCAGGGTGGGGTGCAGGACCGATTAATCTTGTCTTTGTTCGGTACCTGAAGAGATAAGCTAGGAATGGGCATTATCAGTGTGGAGACTTTTGAAAGGACTGTTTTCTGTTTAGCCCCTAGGGAAGAAACCCTACTGGCCATTAGCAAGAGAGGGGGTATAATGCAACCTATAAACCCCCCATCTCGTTATGACCGGGAACTCAGCTTTGAAGGATTTTCTGAGGATCCTTCGGCCAAGAAAGGGTCTATTCAGTCAACTGGGGGCTTAAAATTTTACTTTTATTTCTCATTCACCCCTTTTGGTGAAGATTCGCCACAGACAGCATCAATGGCCAAAACTTTATTTTGTCCCATGTCATTGTCAGAATGATGTGGCTGCCTGCCCCAGGTCTGTCCTGTCCATGAACCACCCTATGGCCAAAAGACTTACAGCCAAAAATCTTACAGCCGATTTCAACACTCCAGACAGGAATGAAGCTGCACAGGTATCTATCAACCCTTAAAACCTTTTAAGCAATGTAAGAGTAAAAAAATCAAAGCCAAAAAGCAAGGTTACAAAATTGGCTTATCTATAAGTCCTATGCATTGAGCTACTATTATCTTGGTTTTAGTTAGACTGGTAGCAATTAGCTGTACAAAACATAAGCATTTTGCTAAAACCATTTAAGCTTAAGAAGTTAGAGACTTTTGTTATGCCAAAATGCTTGACACCTTTTTAGTAATTTGTCCTAAGGTGGCCAACAAATTTTTTTGTCATATCTTTATTTGCATAAACCCCATAACTGAGAACAACTATATGCAGAAGGCTCTATTGCCGGGTATCTTGATATTCTCTTGGTAATTCTCTTTTCAGTCTATGGGAAGCAGGAAATTCTTTATGGTTTGGATAGATGAAAAGGAGGTCACAATGACTCAGGAGGCAAAGTCCCTCAATTTGCCAGCTGTGTGTCTGTGTGTTATCTGTGTGTTCGTCCTTGATTTGGAGGGTCTGAACTAATTATTTCCCTCGAAACTAGTCCTTATAATCTCATGTGCCTACCCCTTCTGTGATAGTCCCTGGGCTTACAGAGAGGGTGACTGTGATATGAGAGGGAGGCAGGGAAGTGCTGGGTAGAGAAGGGTGGGGTCCCTGGCTAGGGTTCCACCCTCAGGCCTGTGCCCACGGACCTAGGTGAGGACAGCCATTTCTGTTTTTGTGCCCAGATGTTGCATTTTCCAAGACAACCCTGGCCTGCCACTCCCTGCATCCTGTGCCTATAAAAACCCTGAGACCCTAGTGGGTACACACACAAGCGGCTAAATGTCGAAGGGAACACACGGGCAGAAGAACACATAGACACTGATAGGCCATCCACGGCAGAACAACGCAGATGCCAAGGGAAATTTGGCCGAGGGCGGTCAGAGGAGAGCCCGGCTGCTGAGTGGCCTGTCTCCAGGGAAAGACCACCTTCCCATTCCATCCCCTTTCTGGCTTCCCATCCACCTGCTGAGAGCTACCTCCACAATTCAATAAAACCTTGGACTTATTCTCCAAGCCCGCGTATAAACTGATTTTTCCAGTACACTAGGGCAATCCCAGGATACAGAAAGCCCTCTGTCCCTGCAGTAAGACAGAGGGTCTAATTGAGCTGATTAACACAAGACTAGTGCAGGTGGCTAAGCTGAAAGAGGACACTGTAACACATGCCCACGGTGCTTCAGGAGCTGTAAACACTCAACCCCAGATGCTGTCATGAGGTTGGAACCCGCGTTCCCCACGACCTGCCTATCTGCATACTCCCCCCAGGGGGTTGAACTGCAGCGCCCTGAAGAAGCGAGCCACTCCCCATGTCACACACCCTGTGAGGGGAATAAGGAAACTCTTCCTGTTTCAACTAGAGCCTTGCCTGAGATCCCGGAAGGTGAGTGCAAAAGTGAAACTGTTGGATCTGCCTCTTTTCCAAAATCCTGCCACCTGTCTCTCTTTCCTGAAGGTAAAAGGCTCTGTTTCCCTTCATGGAGTTTTAACCGCCCTAACGGGCTGCCAGAATCCCCAGACTCCATCTCTTTTCTCATTCTCTCTCTCACAGTTTGAAATGGCTCTTATCTCTTCCTTTATAATGTTAAGAGTTTTGCTACAGGCTGTGGCAATATTACTAAGTAAAACGATTATTCGGCTCAGCCACCAAAGGTGCAAATCAGACCAACAGTTGTTAGAGGTACAATCTCCTCCTCTGCCCTGACAGCTGCAGGCACCCATGGCTCAAGGCACCTCTTGTTAGCCTATCCCCTCCCAGACTGGGGGCCTGGGCATGTTCACAGCATGGAAAGGTCATGCCCAACAGCCACGAGGGGGCAGGAGGAGCAGTGCCACCATGACCCGCGCTGCCTCCACCTCCACAGCCTGGGATGAACCGGAAGCAGGAGAAAACTGCAGCAGTAGGTGGGACCCCACAGGGCTGAACCCACAGGGCTGAAGGGTGGGCACTTCTCACCCACTGCACCAATGGAACTTTTCCTCTCCTGGCCAAGGAATTCAACTCAGTCTGATCTGGCAGAAGAATACAAGGATTAATGGAACCCACTTGCCCTGAGCCAGGGGCTTTTCACCCAGGACCTCCCCTTTTGCACATTAAACTGTTTTTCTTTTTTTCTTTTTTTTTCTTTTTTTCCTTTTCTAAGTGAGAGGGCTCCCTCTTCCCAGCACTCTGTTTCTGATAGGGAAGTTAATGGGGGAACAGCCCAGGCTGGCTGGTAACCGCAAATTCAGCAGGGCTCATCTGAGACACTCTAAACAGACACAAAACAGCCTCTGAAATACCTTTTCAGTCCTAAACTCAATTCCGAGCTTCAGGCTGAGGCTCTAAAAAGAAAAACCAGGTCTGAGGGATCCAAAGCCAGGCAACAGGCATGATGTAAATGGCCAGGACCAATTCCTGCTGACTGAACCCCCCACCCCATAGAAGGAGGCCATGCTCCATGGGCTAAACAGGCCCAGGGAACTCAAAGGTTGTCGACAGCAGGGAGAAAGGGAGGCATAGGGGAGGGTGGTTAATTCCTGTTCTCTAGGTTTTCCCTGCTTCATGGGTACACACCACATTGGTTCCTATGGGCGGCACGTGCCAAGGTTGCCGGGCTCGAGGATAAAATAAGTGGAAGGGAAAGGGGGAATGCTTGCTTTCTCTCTCCATCACACTCTGAGTTTTCACTGAAAGAAGGAAGGGAATGAGGGAGGCCTCTATTCCCTGTCTTTCAGAATGGACAACCAGATCTCTTCACCATCCCCAGCTTATACTCCTCTGGAGTATTCTGAACCACTGGGACTGCTTTGACCTCAGAATCTGGATAAAAAATGCCTCACAGCCCTCTGTACAAAGGTTTGGCCAAATTATGAAGGACTGGTTTGGCCCCAGGAAGGAACTACTCATTTCAACTCCATCCGGCAGTTGGAACTTTTCTGTAGACATGAGGACAGATGCTCGGAGGCCCCATATGTGCAGACTTTCTATACCTTGCAAGTCAATCCAGGCCTTTGCGAACAGTGTAGGATTGATCCAGCCCTCCTGTTTGCCGTCTCAGGGAAGGATGCAAGGGGAAGCCCGGGGAATTAAAGATACAAATCCCACAGGCACTCCCAGCAGAGGAGCCAGCTCTCTCAAGCCCTGCTCCTCTGGGTCCACCTCGACCTTCCTATCCAGCTTCTGCCTCTTACTTGCCCCCTCCTAGAAATCCTCACCCTAAATAAGCCCCAGTCTCCCTCTTGCCCCTCCAACAGATGCCCAGTGTATTTGGGCCCAGTAAGGTCCAGGTCCCCTTCTCCTACAAGACTTAAAGCAAATTAAGGGGGATCTTGGCAAGTTTTCAGATGACTCTGATAGATATATAGAGGCTTTCCAGAATTTCACTCAAATATTTGAACTCTCCTGGAGAGATGTTATGTTATTTCTGAATCAGACCCTGATGGACACTGAGAAGCAGTCCATTCTGTAAGCAGCAGAGAGATCTGGGGATGTGCTTTTTATCACATATGGCATCAGAGAAGGGGGCGAACATTATCCAACTGGAAGAGAAGCAGTACCCATGGATGACCCTAAATGAAATCCCAACAATGAAATGGAAAACTGGAAGAAGAGACACTTTCAGGTGTGTGTAATGGAAGGTTTATGTAGAACCAGGACCGGGCCTCTCAACTATACTAAGTTGTCCATGATCAACCAGGGATTCAATGAAAACCCCACTGCTTTCTTGGAAAGGCTAAGAGAGGCCTGGGTAAAGCACAACTTTCTATCTCCTGATTCAGCTGAGGGACAACTAATCCTGAAGAATAAATGTATTACTCAGGCAGCTCCTGACATCAGGACGAAGCTACAAAAACAGGCCCCGGGGCCAGATAGTATTTTAAAGAACCTCCTGAAAGTAGCCACCTCAGTCTTTTATAATAGATACAGGGAGGCCCAGGAAAGAGAGAGGAAATACAGGAAATAGACAGAGGCTTTAATGGCTGCCAGGCAAGCCCACAAACCCCAGTATTCCCAGGGTGCACCTGTTAACTGCTACAGATGTGGCAAGCCAGGGCATTTCAAAAAGGATTGCCCAACTGGCATGAGGAAGCCACCTCAACCCTGTCCAATCTGCAATGGAGACCACTGGAGAGTGGACTGTCCCCAGGGATGCTGGTTACCGGGTCTAGAACCAATCTCCCAAACGGTCCAGCAGCATGACTTATGGGTCCCGGTGCTCCTCTTCCCGGCTCCATTGGTCCAGACCACCATTACCATCCAGGAGCCTTGGGTAATTCTGGAAATTGAAGGGGAGAGAAAGGACCTCCTCTTGGACACCGGAGCCAGTCTCTCAGTTCTCCTCTCTAACCTGGGCTCCCTTTTTCTCTCAGCATGACCATGAGGGGCACCTCAGGAAGGCCTTTAACCCAATATTTCTCTCAACCCCTTAGTTGTAGCTGGGGAGACGTTTTGTTCACTCACGCTTTTCTAATTATGCCTTAAAGCCCAACTCCTCTGTTGGGCAAGGATATCCTGGCCCGTACGGGGACCACCATTCTGATGGCCCCTCGGCAAACTCTTTGTCTCCCCCTAGTGGAGGTTGATATTAACCCAGAAGTTTGGGCAACTTGAGGGAAAATTGGACAGCCATACTCGTCTGGGTCCATCTTAAGGATCCCACCTCCTTTCCTAACCAGAAAGAATATCCCCTGAAACCAGAGGTCAGGAAAGGGCTAGAAGCCATGATATATAACTTAAAGATGCAGGGCCTCCTGAAACCCTGCAACAGCCCTTGTAATACTCCAATATTAGGGGTATGAAAACCCAACAGGGAATGGAGGCTAGTTCAGGACCTCTGCCTCATTAATAAGACTGTGGTTCCAATGCACCTGGTGGTTCCCAATCTATATACCCTGCTAGCCCAAATACCTGAGGGGACTAAATGGCTCACAGTCTTGGACCTAAAGGCATGTCTTCTTCTGCATACCATTACACCCTGACTCCCAGTATTTGTTTGCATTTGAGGATCCCTCTAACCAAACCACCCAATTAACCTGAACGGTGTTAACTCAGGGATTCTGAGACAGCTTCCACTTGTTTGGGCAGGCATTATTGAGTGACCTCTCTGAGTTCCTTTATCCTCAGGTTAAGGTCTTGGAGGGCAGTAAGCCTCTCCTTAATTTTCTAGCTAACAGAGAATATAAGATTTCAAAACCAAAGCTCAACTCTGTCCGTCTAGAGTGAAGTAACTAGGCCTAGTCTTGTCAGAGGGGACTAGAACATTGGGCAAAGAGGGAATTAAACCCATCTCCTCCTTCCCTCTCTCCAGAACCCTCAAGCCACTGAGAGGATTCTTGAGCATTACAGGAATCTGCAGACTATTGACACCTGGGCACAGTGAAATAGCTCAGCTATTTCATTATTATCATCTAATAAAGGAGACTCAGGCAGCTAAAACTCACAGTCTAACTTGGGAGCTGGAGGCTAAAAAGGACATCAGTCAACTAAAACAAGCCTTGCTTAAGGCACCAGCCCTTAGTCTCCCCATAGGGAAAACGTTTAATCTTTGTGTATCAGAGAGAAAGGGAATGGCACTGGGAGTCCTAACACAGACCTGGAGTCCAGCCCAGCAGCCTGTAGGCTACCTAAGTAAGGTGCACATTTTGGTAGCCGGAGGATGGCTGGCCTGCCTCCAGGCAATCACAGCAGTAGCCTTGCTGATACCAGAAGCTACTAAGTTGATCATGGGGAATAACTTAACTGTTTATACCCTGCACAATGTGGCAGAACTACTGTCTTCTAAGAGACAACAGTCTCCTAGAAGACTAACAGACAACTGTATCCTCAAGCATCAAGCTCTATTGTTAAAAGGATCTACGGTCCAATTAAGAAACTTTCTCTCCCTAAATCCAGCCAGATGAAGCTGGGGAACTTGAGCATGATGGCAAACAAATAGTAGCATAAACTTGAGCAGCAAGAGAGGACCTCAAGGAAACCCTCTTAGAGAACCCAGACTGGATTGTCTTTACAGATGGGAGTTCTTTTGTAGAACAAGGAACCCACAAAGCAGGCTACGTAATAGTTACTCTAAACGATATTATTGAGAATGCACTTCTTTCCTCAGGCCCAACCAGCCGAACTAATCACCCTCACGAGGGCACTCGAGCTAAGGAAAGAAAAGACAGTTAACATATCTACTGATTCTAAGTATGCTTTCCTAGTCCTCGACACTCATGCCACTATCTGGAAAGAGAGGAACTTCTTCACAGCTAATGGGTCTCCTACTAAATACCATCAGGTAATTAATAGCCTATTATCCTCAGTCTTCCTCCCGTGGGAAGTGGCAGTGATACATTGTAAAGGCCACCAAAGAGGGATGGATGAAATAGCTGAGGGAAATAGGCTGGCAGACTAAGCAGCTAAAACAGCAGCCAGGGGGTCCCCAGGTCTCTGACCCACTTGAAGCCCCATTGGTCTGGGAGGGCCTCATCAGAGAAAAAACTGCAATACTCTCCTGCAAAAATAGAATGGGCCACCTTTCAGGGATACATCCTTCAGTCCTCAGGATGGCTACAATCAGAGCATGGTAAACTTCATCTATCTGCTGCCAACCAATGGAAAATTTTTAAAAGCCTTCACCAGGCCTTCCACCTAGGTAACTGGCCCAGAGATTGTTCTCAGGTAAAAAGCTAATACAAACGGTTAAACGAGTTGTTACTGCTTGTGAGAACTGCCTTAAAAATAATCCCCTCAATTGATGGCTTCTTCCTCCAGGAACCCAAAGGACAGTAGGCCACCAAGAAAAAGAGTGGCAAACGGATCTCACTCACATGCCAAAGGCAAGAGGCATCCAGTCCTCCTAGTGTGGATAGATATTTTCACTAACCGGGTAGAAGCAATTTAATGTCAGACAGAGAAAGCCACTGAGATGATAAAAGTGCTAATCAATGAGATAATCCCCCACTTTAGACTCCCTAAGTACCTCCAGAGCAATACTGGCTTTTTTACTTGGCTTCTTTCTCCATTAGATTACCGGCTTTTGAGTGGAGCCCTTTAGTGAATAGGGAAAAGAAAGCATGCAGTTCTTAGGGCCTAAATTGTACTTTTTTGTTTGTTTGTTTGTTTGAGATGGAGACGAAGTCTCACTCTGTCGCCCAGGCTGGAGTGCAGTGGTGTGATCTCGGCTCACTGCAACCTCCACCTCCCAGGTTCAAGTGATTCTCCTGCCTCAGCCTCCCAAGTAGCCACCACACCTGGCTAATTTTTGTATTTTTAGTAGACATGGGGTTTCACTGTTACACACGTCCGTGTGAAGAAACCACCAAATAGGCTTTGTGTGAGCAACAAGGCTGTTTATTCACTTGGGTGCAAGTGGGCTGAATCCGAAAAAGGAGTCAGCAAAGGGAGATAGGGGTGGGGTAGTTTTATAGGATTTGGGTAGGTAGTGGAAAATTACAGTTAAAGGTGGTTATCTCTTGTGGGCAGGGACAGGGTCACAAGGTGCACAGTGGGGAGATCATGAGACTCATTGCCCAGGGGAGGGATGTCACAAGGTCTATTGATTAGTTAGGGTTAGGCGGGAACAAATCACAATGGTGGAACGTCGTCAGTTAAGGCAAAAACTGACTGTTTCACTTCTTTTGTGGTTCTTCAGTTGCTTCAGGCCATCTGGATGTATACGTGCAGGTCACAGGGTTATGATGGCTTGGCTTGGGCTCAGAGGCCTGACATTCACCATGTTGACCAGGCTGGTCTCGAACTCCTTACCTCAGGTGATCTGCCCACTCTGGCCTCCCAAAGTGCTGGGATTACAGGCGTGAGCCACTGCACCAGGCCCTAAACCACACTTTTCTTACCCAAATGTGCAAGAAACAAGTAGCCCCCTGTAGTAATGAACATTTACCATAAACAACTTCCATCAGCCACCTCTAAAACTATCTCTTACCCAACCATTACACACACCAAAGTCTAGTTTTCTCACAATATAATGTAATTTCTGGTACCCCCCCAAAAGCCAAAGAGATTAGCTAACAATTCAAAAGAGGGCAGAGCTTTAGACCCAAGAAGACCATCACTCTTGAATCTTCACAAGAAAAATGGAAGACCTCCACAAAAGGGATGAGTAATACATTTTTCGGGGTTCCTAAAGGGGTCTGATCTTCTCTAGATCTTTTCAAACAATACTGAATATGGCAAAGAAGAAGGAGAAGTAGAAGAGTAAAAGTAAAATGGGAGAACAATTTTTAAGAAAGGAAATGAACAGAGGCATTAAGCATATGTGTTCTTTTTTTGAAAAAGATGTTTTAGACCACTAAAATGTTTCCAAAAACAGGATCTTAAAAGAAAAAGCAGAAAGGACTTAAATTTATATATGTATGTGTGTGTGTATATATATATATATATATTTATTTATTTATATATGTATGTGTATATATATTTTATATGTAAATGTGCATGTGTATAGGTATGTGTTTATATATAAATATATATGTATTTATATTTTATATAAATATATCAGCTTTTAATTAAGCTGACTTCTAACAGTAGGACTCTTTTTAAAAAATTTTTCAAATAATTTATTACCAGATTTTAGCTGAGATAAAAAGCTGATATTTCAAGTCAACAGAAATATCAAACCAAAAGGGACCAATTCCTCATTAGGAAGACAACCCAAGCCATGATAGGAATTTTAACCACCAAACTACAAAATGGACTAGCCTCCATGTTAATCCTGCATGGAGTTCAAAGTGGACAGTTTGAGTGTAACTGTTTTAGGTCAGATTTTTGCTCTTTGACTTAGTCAAGATAATTTTTAAGGCTAGCCATGACACTATTATAGCTCCTTCTTTTAATTTGATCTTCCCACCAATTGTTAAGAATAAGAGATCTCTAAAATCCCTTTCTTTATTGTTAAGAATAAGAGATCTCTAAAATCCCTTTCTTTATTGTTAAGAGATCTCTAAAATCCCTTTCTTTAAAAAAAATTCAGGTGTCCAAAGGATCAATCTTTTGGTCATTGACAATTAGAATTTTCAGTGGTATATTTAATCCCAATGGCAGCTCAATTCGATAGCTCACTCAATTTCAGTGAGTGACGTCAATGAACAGCCACATGACTCTAATAGTGTACACACCATACTCTGGGGAACATGGCCTCCCTATGGACCAATTTGGTATCCAAAAAGGAAACGAAGTCTGTTTGTATAATCCCTTCTTAGGGGATGCTTGTCATTGTCTGACCATTGCTGAATTCTTTAATTTTCCATTGTTATACAGCCAGATACAGAATTTTGCCAAGGATCGACATCAAGCTTAACAGTTTAAATTAACCAGATCTTTGCTGTTCCCCTAAATGGAGATCATCAAAACATTGTCAATTGCTGTACTAGCTCTCAACACACACACACACACACACACACACACACACACACACACACACAC
>NW_026652294.1:44817579-44982792 GCF_009828535.3 Hylobates moloch
ACACACACACACACACACACACACACACACACACACACACACACACCGTTATTACAAACAGTGACGGTTACAATCAACTGAGCCCATGTTACATGCCAGTTCCCCTGCACTCATTCTTTCCAGTCCTGACAGCCCTAAAAACTATGTATTATCACCATTTTAAAGATGAGGCAATGGAAGTTCAAAGAGGTGGCTTAAGCCTTTACTCAAATACACCTGTATTTGAAACTCAACTCTGCCACTTACTTACTAGTGGCAGAATTGAGTTCCATTGTTCTATGAACTTTGCTAAATCTCACCCTGGAAAACCTCATACCTTGTAAATACACAAAATATTTTCTTTCCCATGGCTTTTAAATTTTCTAAAAGTATCTACTTTTATAACTACCTGGAAAGTGTAGTAGATGCTGTTAGTTGCAATCCAGCACCCATTCTCCACTCTTCCTTCCCAAGAGAATGCCAGTTTCATTTAGGTCTGTATCATGCATATCACAGGACGCAGGAGAATTTGACGCCGCTCTGAAATCCAGGAGTAGGCCTGACTGGGCTAAAGCTAAACCACTCCTCCTGGTTAGTGGTTGGTTTGGCCTTGAGCATGTGACCTGCTTCTGGACAATGAGACGTAATGAGAGGCCTGCCAGAGGCTTTGGAAAACTTCTCTTTATCTGAAGAAAGCCCCAGGAAGTCACTTTTCCAAGGGATGTAAGCAAGCAACTTGTAAACTTGATTGCTACCAGCAGCTGTCCTAAAACCACAAGGGGAACCAGTCTTAAAGTGAAGCCAAAACTGTGGCTTGCAGAGCAGAAAAACAGAAGTGAATCACATGGGTCCTTGATGACATCATCAAACAGCACTGAAGGCTACCCTACCCTGGACTTTCTCTTTATGAGCTAGTAAATTCTGTTTATTAGACATAAATCCATTTAATAACTTTCTAAACCAGTTTGAGTTCTCTTTTCTGTTGTTACAGTCCAAAAGACCCTAATTGAATACTGACAATAATACAGCCAATATGGTAGACAATGGTTAAAAAAAAAAGGCTAAAATGGAGCACAAAATGAAGTAAATGAAGTGGGAAATCTGCTCGTTGGGGGACAAGGAGACCATCGGATGAAGGAGTAAACAAACTCCTTGGGATAAATAATCATGGCTATGTCCTTGGCATCAACTGTCTTCATTAAACAAATCAGTAGTTTTCATCCTGTTGCTCTGACACCAGCAGCATCAGCAACACCTTGGAACTTGTTAGAAATGCAAATGCCTGAGCTACGCCCCAGCTCTAGTGAATCAGACAGCCTGGGGTGGGGCCCAGCCATCTGTGTTTTAATAAGCCCTCCAGGGGATTCTTACGCAAGCTCAAGTGTGAGAACCACTTCCTTAAATGTATTGGGAAAAGTGAATTTGCCTGAGTGGTTCTTATTATTAACTATTAGCACTTGACTTGAAGTCAGAGTTTAGAACCTGCTGTCTTTATTCCAAACTTTTAGTGTGGGGGTCTCAGATCCTCATGTGTTTAGAGTCTTGAGTCACTGAGTAGCGGCTTCTGGCAAACTGAATCTTGTGCATGTTGACCTAAAGCCAAATTAGAACTCCCTTTACTGCTGTTAAGAAACCAAACTTTACAAAGCACCGGTCCACCCTGCAGAGTAAATAGGAACAGTTTTATTTGGTACTGGAGGCACATAGAGAAGTGTGGTATTTTCTACCTCTTTAAATTGCCACTTCTGGAACGTTTCTAGTGCAGTTTTGGGCTGGCTAAGTATAGATTTTTAAATTAACGTGTTTTTTTTTTCTTGCTAAGTAATTTTATGGTTTGAAAATTTTTCTTTAATATGCAATTGGGAGGTTTAATGCTCTAAGCTCCATGAATATTTCTGTAGCGCAACCTGCTCATAGACAATTATTTTAGCAGTATTCTGAGAATGATCAGTATCATTAACACAGTGTGATCATGTTAAAAGGAAAGTGTCTTTCACCCAGGGAATGTAGCATGTGGTTAGTGTCTCGATAATTAACCCATTGCCCTTGAAAAAAGAAGGTAATCAGAAGCAAAGACAATTAACTCCTTTCAAACGATTTCCTTTGTATCTTTACTCACATCTTAGAAAGGAGATTCCAGAAGGACTTGAAGGAAACAAGAAGACAGGGATAGTTAGATGATGTCGGAGGTGCTGATAAGGCCACTGTGCCAATGAATGTTAGGTGTGCTGCCGGATGCGAGGAGGTTCTCTCTGTTTTTGTGATTCTACTCTATTCCTGTGACACCTCAGAAACATCAGGTGCCATGGCTTCCAGACAGGTGCTTTTTATTAGGCACCAATCCTCAATCACTCCCCATTTCATCACCTGTAAAATGATGCTATGCCTCTTTTGGAGGCTGTTATCAGGATTCAATGCAATAACTATATGCAGAATAGATTTATAAACTTACAGTGTAGACTCATATAAGACATTTTTGTTGGCAGTTCCTACTTTGACGGCTTCCTTTCAGAGGTTTCTGTTCCTTCCATCAGAGCACTACAACATGTATAGTAAGTCACTCTGCACAGAAAAGATGAAGATAATATCTGCTTCTTTTTTTCTTTTTTTTGAGATGGAGTTTCGATCTTGTTGCCCAAGGTGGAGTGCAATGGCACAATCTCTGCTCACTACAACCTCCGCCTCCCAGGTTCAAGTGATTCTCCTGCCTCAGCCTCCCGAGTAGCTGAGATCACAGGCACATACCATCACGCGCAGCTAAGTTTTTGTATTTTTAGTAGAAACGGGGTTTCACCACGTTAGCCAGGCTGGTCTCGAACTCCTGACCACAGGTGATCTGTCCGCCTTGGCCTCCCAAAGTGTTTGGATTACAGGTGTGAGCAACTGCACCCGGCCCATATCTGCTTCTTAATATAAGGGACTGGAAGCCTGTGATATAATTTCAAGTTAAAATAGAGTCATGTTAAGTAACTAAAAACTGCCATTCCATGTGATGAGAGAAGAATGTTCAGAATGCTTCAAACAACACTGACGGCTGTCCTATGCTGGACTTTCTCTTTATGAGCTAGTCAATTCTGTTTATTAAATGTAACTCTTGTTGAGATAGGTATGAAGTGCCAGGGAATGATTTCCAGAGGGTATGAAAATATTTGAGGAATTGAGCAATGTTTAGAGTTAGCCAGGTGAAGGAGGGACAGGAGAGTAAACAGCATGAACAGCATGTGCAAAAGACTGTGGAAAAAAACTGGAACACACAGCCCATCTGGAGAAATGCAAGTAGCTCAGAAAGGTTAGAGTATAGAATGTGTTGGGAGGGGAGTTGGGTGGGGAGTAGCAAAAGGTAAACTTAGAAGTGGAGATAGGAGCCTGCTTTGTAATAAGCTTGTTTGCAACCTATTTCAAGGGTTTATGACACACTCAGATACACATGCACACACTAAACCATAGAGACTGGGTAAACCAGAGGCAGGGCCAGAAATAACCAGATCAAATGTTTGCCCGATTATCTATTTTAACTTGGCTTTTTATTAAATTAAACAGAATCTCTCTGGGATGGAAATCCTTGGCTCTTAGGTTCATTGGGTCCCTTCTGCACCAGTCTCTGCCAGTTTCATTGAGTCTGTTCTGCACCAGTCTGTTGGTTTCAATATCCCACCAACTCCTATCCCACCTATCCCTACTTTGGATGAATAGATGGCTAGGATAAATTTGGGATGTTATCTCAATGGAAATAAGAAGCCAAAATTTTCAGCAGCTGCCACCACTTCTCTCTAAGTAATATGATAAAATCACTGGACAGAACCTGGCTTTGTGAACAATTTTCTGAGAGAACCGAATGAATCTTTGGCCTTTATTTTTCTGTCCATAACATAAGGAAGAGAATAAATGTGCTGGGTATCTGAAAAAGTGATAGTGAAAAACAGAAAAGAAAAGAAAAGAAAAAGTAAAATAAAAATCAGGGTTATTCCCAGAAGAACTCGGTCCTGAATGGAATCAGAATGCAATACTCCCCAAATTCTCCCAACAAGTATCTGAAATACATGACAACTTTATGTACATAAATGATGGTCAAAATGAACATTAAGACTGTTCTAAATCAAGCATCCTGAGAAAAAACAACGGGGGAGGATGAGTTAATTCCTAACAAAGCTATCTTATATGTAGCAAATAATTTCTACCTTCCTATACCCTATATATAACCCCTCAGTTATGAGAAGTTCATGACAATTGTCTGCTTTGCATCTGAAATTTATCTTACTCCTCAATGCAGCCTTTGGCCCCCCTATTGCATTTTTGTAACGATAATATATTACAGGTGGAATGAACTGCAAATTATGCTCAACTTAGAGTTGTAACTGGTGGAGGAAAGGGGCTCGCTGGTGATTAAAATCTACAGATGGCTCCAGTTTCAGGAAATATGGACAAAGCACAGTCACACTGACTTTCTCACTATGTGCAGCTGTAAGTCCTGAACCAAATGCATGAAGTAGTTATTCAGGGCCTGTGAAAAATAACTAGTAGCAGGTAAACTAGGAAAAAGGATTAGAATGTGACATGCCATTGAACTGGGAAGGTGAATGGATTTACCATCTTTTCTCTTATGGTATCTCCAATATGGAATCAAGGAAGCTTGAAACCAACAGGGATCCATGCAGACAGACAGAGCTCTAGGAGAATCCCTCTAGTTCTGTATCAAGAAGCAGGAATGAAGTATCCTAATATTCAGGGAGAGTGGGGGAAAATCTCCCATTTTTAAATTTTTTGTTCATTAATTTCTTATTTTTTTAATTCTCCTCATCCCAGTCCCCAGTGACTGTAGTGGTAGCAACAGTAATGGAAGAGGGGACCCATGGAAGCCTAAAATTCTGAATCTTCCTTTCTTATCAGAGGAGTTGTGGGTCCAACAGGGTGGAGATCTTTCCCTATTACTTTCTTCCTCTCTCTGCTCTTCTGCAGTTTTTCAGGCATGTTACAGAAAGTATATAGTACAGCAAGGCACCTGAAACCCCATCTTGGTGATCATAGAACCAAAAAGAGAGCCTCAGGAAGCCTGAAAGTACATGGGTAATCACAAAGAGGAAGGAACTCAGGAAAGAGAACTGGACTTCATACAGGTGTTTATGAATTCCCAAGCTCACCTACAAATTGTGTATGTGTGAATCTGACACTAAACAGAAAACCAAAGGCTTTGGGAACTATAATTAGGGATATACTACTATTGAAGTCCCCAACTGGCCATAGGGTGGAGCCCACATGTGACAGATCCAAATAGCACTGTGAAGGCATTGAAAATGTAGCCAGCACTAAAACACCATCCATAGAAGGCAGATGAGACCTTCAACCTGAACTCAGATGGTTGACTGCCTTTTAAAGTAAATATATTGATATTCATCATAAGATTTACTTATGTCCCTAAGTCTCATATGATAATATTCAATATAATTAAAATACAACAGAAATGCATATAAAAATTTAGAAAATTCTCAGTTCAGAAATGACAGTCAACAGAAGTGAATGATGAGATAACACAGATATTGGAGTTATCTTATGAAGACTATAAAGCAGCCATCATAAAAATGCTCTAAGAAGTAAGAGTAATACTCTTGAAATAAATGAAAAGATAGAAGGTATCAGTAAAACTATAGAAGACACACAGAATAATCAAATGGAAGTTTTAAACTGAAAAATACAACTAATAAAAATTTTAAACTTACTGAAAAGGATGCATAGCAGAATAAAATGACACTGGAAAGAGCCAGTCAACTTGAAAATAGATAAATAGAAATTATCCGGCCCTCAACAGAGAGGGAAAAAATTCAAAAATGAACAGAGACTCAGAGAACTATAAGATAGTAGGAAAAGGTTTAGCATTTGTGTCATAAGCATCCCAGAGAGAGGGGAAATAATACAATACAGAAAAAAAAAATAAATAAATAATAGTGAAAACTTCTCTAATTTGGCAAAAGATATAATCTTGTAGATTTAAGAAGCTCAACAAGTCCCAGAAAGAATAAATCCAAAGGCTGGGCACAGTGGCTCACACCTGTAATCCTAGCACTTTGGGAGGCCAAGGCGAGTGGATCACCTGAGGTCAGGAGTTCAAGACCAGCCTGGCCAACATGGTGAAACCCTGTCTCTACAAAAATACAAAAATTAGCCATGCCTGATGGCAGGTGCCTGTAATCCCAGCTACTCAGGAGGCTGAGGTGGGAAAATCATGAATCGCTTGAACCCAGGAGGCAGAGATTGCGGTGAGCTGAGATCATGCCATTGCACTCCAGCCTGGGTGACAGAGTGAGACTCCATCTAAAAAAAAAAAAAAAAAAAAAATTCCAAAAAGTCCACACCCAAACACATCCTTTAAAAAAATGGCTGAAAAGTAAATACAAAACAAAAATTTTTGAAAGCAGTCAAAAATGAAAACAAAGTGAAACATATGTATTAACATAATACAATGATTCAAATGGCTATACTGGCTCATGCCTGTAATCCCAACATCTTCAGAGGCCAAGGTGGGAAGACTGCTTAAGCCCGGAAGTCCAAGACAGTGAAACTCTGTCTCCACAAAAAATTTTAAAAATTAGCCAGGCATGGTAGTATGTCCCGCTGGTCCCAGCTACTCAGGAGGCTGAGGCAGGAGCATTTCTTGAGCCAGGAATTCAAGGCTGCGGTCATCTGTGATTGTGCCACTGCACTCCAGCCTGGGCAACAGAGTAAGAGCCCGTTTCTAAAAAACAAAACAAAACAAAACAAAACAAAACAAAACAAAACAAAACAAACAAAAAAAAAAAGGAAAGAAAGAGAAAAAAAAAGGAGACCATAGTAAAGTTAATATTTTCAAAGTCCTGAAAGATATTACTGTCAAACCAGTCATATATACATAATGTTATCTTTTCTATTTTATAGACAGGAAAATTAAAGCCAAATATTTACTGAGTTCTCCCAGAAACTTATCCACAAAACCAGATTCTGTCTAATGATTTTATCATATTACCTGGAAAGGAGTGGCAGCAGATGCTAAAAATTTTGGCCATCATGCAATATGAGAAAAAGATAATTAAAAACAAGGATCTTCAAGCACATGAAGGGTATTATGTAGAGGTAAAAATACAGAGATAATTTCCTCAGCAAAACATATTGAAAGAATTTCCTTGACCCTCAGAGTTACAGAACTCCCAGAGGTCTATACCCAGTAAAAATATTCTTCAACATTGAAGCCAAAACAAAGATAGCCTCAGTGAAGAAAAACTAAGAGAATGCATTTTCAGCAGATCTGCTTCTTTATAAAAGTAATTCTTCCAAAAGAAAGAAAATAATACCAGAAGTCCACTTAGAATATCAGAAATAAACGAAGAGCAAAATAAATGGTAAATATCTGCATAAATATAGTAGACTATCCTCCCCTTAAATTCTTTAAAATATAATTTATATCTGAAACTTGAAATTGTAACATTGCTGGGTTTTCAATATATGCAGATGTGATAAATAAGACACCCACAAGATAAGGGGAGAAAATGATGGGAACTTAATGGCGACAAGGTGTCTATATTTAATTTGAAGTGGTAAAACATGTATTTTAAATAAACTGAGAAAAATATATATGTATATTGTAATCACTGTAGCAATCGTTAAAAAATTATACCAAGAGATAGTATCAAAAATACAGTAGATAAATTAAAATAGAATACTAAAACTATTTAAATAACCCAAAATAAAGCAGGAATATAGAGCAAAGCTATGAAAATAAAAAGAAGAGGAAGTAGAATTAAATGGTAGACTAAGATGCAAATATACCAATATTTTCTTTAAATATAAATGCATTAACTATACCAAATAAAAGACAGAAATGATCTTTATCATGAACCAACTTTATGCTGTCTAAAGACAGTCTAAATATAATCATACAGGCAAGTTAAAAAGGAACATGTAGAAAAAGATATATTATGCAAACACTAAACAAAAGAAAGCTGTAGTGGTTACATAAGTCTATGCATACATTAGAGCAAAGAAAATTACCAGGGAAAAAGAATGATATTACATAATCCTAAATATACATGCATGTGACAAAAGATATTCAAAATATATGAAGCAAAAACTGACAGAAATGAAAGAAGAAATAAATAAGTCCATCATATAGCTGAGAATATCGATACAGGAGTGGGACAGGGAAGTTCTGAGTAGAGAAAGACAGGGTCCCTAGGGAGGGCTCCACCCTCAGGCCTGCTCCCATAGACCTAGGTGAGGACAGGCACTCCTGTTTTCATGCCCAAATGTTGTATTTTCCAAAGCCAACCTGGCCTGCCACGCCCTGACCCTGTGCCTATAAAAACTCTGAGACCCTAGCAGGCATGCACACAAGCAGCTGGACGTTAAGAGAAACACACTGGCAGAAGAACACACCCGCAGACACCAGTAGGGCATCTATGGTGGGACAATGTGGAATTTGGTTGGCAGTGGTTGGAGGAGAGTCTGGCTGCTCAGCGGCCCCCAGGGGAAAACCACCTTCCCACTCCATCCCCCTTCTGGCTCCCCATCCATCTGCTGAGAGCACTTCCACCATTCAATAAAACCTTGCACTCATTCTCCAAGCCCAAGTGTGATTTGTTTTTTCCAGTACACCAAGGCAAGAACCTCAGGATACAAAAAGCCCTCTATCTTTGCAATAAGGCAGAGGGTCTAATTGAGCTGATTAACACAAGTCACCTGAGGACGGCAAAACTAAAAGAGCATACTGTAACACACATCCACTGGGGCTTCAGGAGCTGTAAACATTCACCCCTAGTTGCTGCCATGGGGTTGGAGCCCCACAACCTGCCTGTCTGCATGCTCCCCCTAGAGGTTTGAGCAGTGGGACTCCAAAGAAGTGAGCCACACTTCTATCGCATGCCCTGAGAGGGGAATAAGGGTACTTTTCCCATTTCAATATCAACACTCCTTTTAAATAATTGATAGAACTGGTAGATAAAAAAAAATCATTGAGAGTATAGAAGAACTGAACAACACCATTAACTAACTGTATCTAATTGACATTTATAAAACATATCTACTCAACAACAGCTAAATACACATTCTTTTCAAGTGCACATGAAACATTCTCCAATATGGACAACATCTGGATTCATTATATAAAACAAATCTTAACAATTTAACAGAACTAAATTATATAAAGTATGTTCTCTGATTATAATGGACTTAGCCTAGAAATGAATAACAGAAATGTAAAGGGAAAATATTCAAATACTTGAAAGTTAAACAACATACTTCAAAATAATCAATGCAATGTAGAGAAAGTTCCAAAAAAGTAGAAAAGATTTTGAACAGGATAACAATTCAAAATTTATAGGACACAGCTAATGCAGTGTTTAGAGGAACATTTATAGAATTAAATATGTAAAAAGAAGAAAATTCTCAAATCTATCATCAAAAGTTCTTCCTTAAGAAACATGGGGGAAAAAGAACAAAATGGGCACAGCATACACTGAAGAAAGAAATTAAAAATTGAATTTCAAAAATTAGACAAAATCAGTAAAACCAAAATCTGTTTCTTTAAAAAGATTGATACCTCTGGAAGGCTGACAAAGAAGAAAGTAAAAGAAAATAGGCACATTACTAAAATTACAAGTGAAAGAAGGATCTTCCCATGACCACAGAGTCCACAAATTAGGTAACTTGAGAAAAATCACTTAAGCTGCAGCACTAGATCAAAATAATCAACATTTTCCATTTCAGAGTATATAATATATTAAGTAAAATTAGTTCAGCTTCAAAGCAATATTGATTTCAGGACAATGAAAATACGGAAGTAGTCTGCCCAGAGCTGGCATAGTGCTCTAGCATATCAGAGTCACTGGCTCCTAAATTTTTGTTGCTCCACCATTCACGGCTTCTATTCCAAGATGACCGCTTTGTTCAAGATGGCTGCCAGAGCAAATTATTAAACATCTATTCTGTCCAATAGAAGGGAGAAAGCTACAAAAAGAGGTAGGGATCATACCTTGAGAGACTCTCTTCAGAAGTTGCAGGTCACTTCCACTCTATCCTATTGGCTAGAACTTAGTCACATGGTCACTTCTAACTGCAAGGGAGGCTGGGAAATGTGATCTGTAACCCAGATGCCCATATCTCCAAGTAAAATAATAAAGGAAGGAGTAGATAAGGAATGTGGGTAAAATCTGTAATATTTGTCACATATCCTATGAAAGTTCTTCTAGATGTTATCAGAACAGTTTGTACTTCAGAAACTGAAGTTCCTTCTGCCAGGAAAAAAAAGCAAAACAATGTTCCTTCTGGGACCATATTAGAACCTCTACCTTCAATTCAGAATTCTATTCTGAACTAAGTTCCTGTGAATAGGTGATGTCTGTTAATCTACTAAAGTCTTGTGTTTTTCTCTCATAAAATAAGCTCTTCATATTCACTCAGAACCATCCCCATCCACTAATGTTATTTTCTGTCACCACTAGGGACACATCAGCTCAAATGTAATTCTGATCTAAAAATCATTCAGCAGCCATTTGGATGAAGTTCAAAATGGGGCATGTCAAGGGTCTTTCAAGAGTCCAAGAAGTTGAGGTGTCCTGCTTTGCACTGTGACCCTTCCCTAACTTCTCCTGCCTTTTTTTTTCCCCCTTCACGTCTTTGATGTGGAACAGGCAAGCCCCCAAGCTAGGGCTTAGCCTGGGAGGTGGGTTTTGGCTTTGCCCAGGATATAATTCAAGGGTGAGCTAATGGTGTTAGACAATGTTTTACTGAATGGTTCTACTCCCTGTGGAGCAGGGCTAACTCACAGGCACTACACCCAAAGTCGACAACTATGCGCTTTTGACAACTGTATTTATACTCACAAAAACTCACTTTCAATTACATGCAAATTAAGAGGTGAGTCAATGCAAATTGAGGGGTGGATTATTTAGAACTTTCTAGGAAAGGGACAGTAACTTCCAGGTCATTGCCTTGGAATGGGGTGGTCACTTCCGGGTTGTTGCCATGGCATTTGTAATCTGTCATGGCACTGGTGGGAGTGTCTTATGCCAATGAGTAATGAGGGCAGCTAGGGCTTACTTTTGTAGCCATCTGCTGGTTCCTGCTGGTTTTTCCACTTTATCTTGCCTGGACCAGATCCCGTTTGGGTCAGAAGGGTTGTGACCTGAAAACAAGTCCTTCTAGTCTCCTACCTCATCTTCTCTTCCCCTCATAACCCTCATCCAACCCACCAGCAATTTTTTTTAGCATGAATCTTCAAAATACACTCGGAATCCTACCACTTCTCAATTCTATACCTTTGTCCAAGCTTTCCTGACTCTTGACATTTCTTTATTCTTTATGTCTAAAACAAGACCTAACACTCTCATAGGTCTACATCAGGAATTGGCAAGCTTTGTCTATAAAGGACCAGTAGCAAAGACTTTGC
The DNA here is from genome assembly GCF_009828535.3 of Hylobates moloch. Classification (NCBI taxonomy): domain Eukaryota; kingdom Metazoa; phylum Chordata; class Mammalia; order Primates; family Hylobatidae; genus Hylobates; species Hylobates moloch. Next base: position 44,828,969 of record NW_026652294.1, read on the forward strand.
AAAAAAAAATATGATCCCTGCAACTACTCAACTCTGCCATTGTAGCATGAAAGCAGTCGTAGATAATAGGTAAGCAAATGATCATGGCTGTGTTCCAATAAAACTTTATTTACAAAAGCCAGCAGCAGGCAGGATTTGAACTGGCTGTAGTTTGCCATCCCCTGGTCTAAACCCATTGAGGGAAGTCCCCGCAGCATATTTCACATTCTTTAAAACACGTTTTTCTACCTTCATTTTTACCCATGATAACACAACCACTTTTTTTAGCACAATATTCTATATTTTATTACATGCCATTTTCAACTACATTATTTCATTTGGTCATACACACATCACAGTGACTTTTTCCATACAGTGTTGTAGGGTAATCATCCTAAACTCCTGAAATCAATATTTATTCATGTCTGACCTTTCCAGATAATGATCTATGTGACAGAATTGCGCCACAGATATCCACTTTATCCCCATAGGAAAACTAAACACTCTAATTAATGACTCCTCTAATTAAACCTTTTCCTTCACCTTGAACTTTAGCTAAGAATAGAAGAACAGCCAAACTGAAAGTAAATCAAGCTCGTATTTTTCTTCCTGTTGGAGAATATCTCAGGACTCAATATACAATTTGTTTCTAGAAGTTTTCCATATTGGGAATGAGACAGTCACAGCATTACATGGGAGGTAGGAATACAAAGTTATAGAAAAAAGAATGAGCATGAGTTAAAAGAGAAGTTACAAACCAGTGGTACCTGAATTAAATCCAACCCAGGGACATGTCGCTTGGGCTTCAAAGTAGTTTTAAACAATTTGGGCCACCACTAAGAAAAAGAATTATTTTAATATAAATTTACATGCCTCACTTATCTAAAAAAAATACATGAGGTAATAGCTATTTCTGGCACCAGTGGGACCAAACTATTTCAAGACAATAACAAGCTGGAGCTGAACAGTGCCAATTACTTTTAAATAAAAAGTGTTCCCTAGTTTTCCACAATCTCCACCACTCCATATTGTGTACTTAATACTAAAGCAAAGTATTGGCTGCCAATTACTATTATTTTTGCACTTTTTTATAGTAAATAAATATTTTTCTGTGCTCTTTTTCCAATGAAAATCAGGAAAATAATAAATTGAGAAGTCCATGTAATTTAAGAAAAAATGGAAAAAAGTAGCCCATTTTGGTGCCTGTCTGACGGCTATAGGCATTTGAGTTCTCCTCCAGTGCAGGAGAAAGAGCCTAGCCTGGAAACTGGATTTGAGTTCTAGTCTTAGTTCTTATTTAGTATGAGGGATTTATAGGCAAGGTATATGCCCTGTTTTAGCCTCAATTTCTTCTCCAATAAAATAAGAGTTTTTGTATAAGTTAGTGTGTCTTTGTTGTGAAAACAAAAGTAGTTAATTTCATATGGATATCCAGTGTAATAGAATTGATTCAAAAGCTAAGGAACCAAGTTTAAGAAATAATAAGGAACAAAGCAAGACATCGCAAGGAGCTTGGCAGCGTCAACTACAGAAAAAGACCCATTATAGAACAAAGTGAGCATTGACTGGGGAAGATGAATCCTGACCATTACTTTTACCTTTGCGTTCTTTGTTTACTCTTCCAAGTTCCAGCGTATGATTGGCCAAGCTTGAGGTAGGTGGCCTTTTCACTGGATGTACCAGGTCAGAAAGCAGGCAAATCTTGGAGATGGTGTCCCAGAGACCCCTTTTATCTCCCACTGCAGAATAGACACCTAAATTTCCAGTCCCACCAAGACAGCACATAGCAGGGGAAGAGGTAATGCCTCGAACAGAAATTGGGATACCGTTGGGAAAGGATAATCCATGCTTCCCAGACCAAAAATCAAAATAAATTGTTCTCTTTTAGATTAAGCAAAATTGTATGTGCAGCGTAAATATAAAAAGCACAGGAAAGCACAGCAGCTCCCGCTGAAGCAGTAGTGGGCTACCTGGATTGCAATCCACTCTGTGACCCCTCACTCTGCATTAGCCCCTGAAGTACTTCTGCTGACCCAAGATATCTCTGAAGCACAGGGTAAAAACCACAGGATGAGATGATCCCTTGAAGCTGCAATTTTGAGATTTGAATGACAGAAAAATTAGTTGAGTTTCTACTGGTTGACTCGGCTCAGAGACTAACTAGATGATGGCTGCAAGATAAATCTTGACAGCCAACTGAGCCATGAGAATTGTTCCCCTGGGAACTGCAATAGCACCAGTAAATCTTTCTCATTGACTGCTGATGAGAGAAACTGGCTTCCAGGTTACCACCATCAGAGACAGGGTTGGAAACATTGACCTCAAAGTTAACAGCTGAAGGGCTGATCATCGACCCCGTAGCCTCTGAGCCCTCAGACATATGCAATGCCCCTGGTTTTGGATTGCTGAGGACACCTCTGCGGCCCACCTTTCTCAGGCACATTAATATGTCTTCATCCTTTGTTTAGCATGGGAAAAAGAAAGGGGAAGAAAACAAGGTCTTGTGGCCTCTTAGTGTGAGAAATCAGCAGGAAGAAATGAGGAATGGGACAAAAAATATCATATTTATCAAAGATTTGTTTTGAATAGCCAGCCACGCTGGGTAGCAGGCAGCTGGAAGCACATTATGAAACTATTACAGTATTTATACAGAGCTATGCAAATAGTGAACATGATAGTGCAGAAAACCCCAGTTGCAGAAATCATTAACTTTTTGGAGATTTCAGAATAATTTTTTTCTACTAAGGAAATAGCTCGACCTCACACCAATCTGTTTACTGAGCCTCTCTTGGGACTGGTGTTTACATAGACAAACACAGGAAGCTCAGTGAGCTGATCAAAAGTTTTCTCCTTACAATAGGGTCCTGTTTATTGCATTATCTTAATTTGTTCTTCATATGTGACTGTATCTTACTCTTCTGGGTAATTATTGCTATGTTCTGAATGTTTGTGCCCCTGCCTCCATCCACTTCTCAAAATTCATATGTTGACATTCTAATTCCCAAGGTGATGGTATTAGGGGGAGGGGTCTTTGGTTGGTGATCAGGTAATGAAGGTGCAGCTCTCATAATGGGATTGGTGCCCTTATAAAATACTCCCATGGGACTTCATTCGCCTCTTCTACCACATGGGACACAGTAAGAAGGCGTTATCTGTGAACAAGGATACAGGCCTTCACCAGGCACTGAATCAAGAAACTCCACTATCTTGCGGGGAAATGAGCCACTGGAGGAGCTCAGATGGATGTTACAAGGGCTGTCTCTTACCCAAAAGAGTTCAGCTCTCCAGAAAGACATGAGAAAGAAGGTTGGAAAGTTGGACTTAGCTTCATCTCTTCAGAAGTCAGGGACTCCTGACTACCATCATGAAGGAACATTTCATCACTCTCTTCAGATGACAGGTCACTGTAATTGGTTCTAGGAGTCACAGCAAGACATCAAACCTTCCTTTACATAGTTTATAGGCTGTTCTGCCTGGCAGGATGTACATGCATCAAATGGGAGAGCCCAATAAACAAATGAGCTGAACAGCCTGCCCAGGAAAAAAACAAAGCCCTCAGATATGTGACCCACTGCACTCAGGCCCCATGTGGCCAGAAGAACCATAAAGTACCATATACAGTAGCACAGGCACTGGAGACATGTCAAGATGTGGATGTGAATCCAGCTTTATCACATGTAAACTTCATGATCTCCACAACACTCCGCTGCTCAGTTTTTCCATTCGTGAAATGGAAATAAAATCTCACTGGGCACATGGAGGCCTGAAACAGATGATGTATGTTGTAAAGTTCCTCTCACAGTGCTTCATGCATCGTACACCCTCAATAAATAGTAACTTTCATTATCATCAACCTTACCCAATAAATTGCTGAATGTTATAAATTAGCCTAGTGATTCTCAAAGCTGAATGTGCAATAGAATCACCTAGAGCAATATTTTCAATAATCTCCATGGACTCTACCCCAGCCCAGCTGCATCAAATGACTCAAATTAGTGAGGATGGAATGTGTGTGTGCGTGTGTGTGTGTGTGTGTGTGTGCATGTGTCTGCAGGCATTAAGCTTTCCAGGTGATTCTGATACATGATTCTGATATAGCTCACGTCTGGACTAGAATTTGAGAACCAGTGTGTATAACTGGAGATAACCTACATATGCAAATGTAGTTACCACCAATCAGAAGCCACAGTCACATACCCAGCATAATCTAAGAGAATAAGGAGAGCAGAGAAGCAGAAAGGAGACACAGAGTCAACACATAGTGACCATCTCAAAACCAATCTAACCTATGTCAGCTGAAGATGTTATTTTTTAAGGCCCTTCTCAGCACAGTCTACAAATAATTTGCAAATCTCTCATTATTAAAGGGCTTAGCTGAAAGTGCCAAAACTACATACCTAACACATGCAGGGAAATAAAAGATTCCTTTAGTAAATTTAGGCTACATAACAATTTAACTTTCTTTCCCACATTCTTTTTTCTTTCAGGAATGACTCTCTATCGGCACTCATCTGTAAAAATTACATGGCCTACGTTTGCCACCTACATTGAAATAATCATTCCAGGGGTGACTTTTTATCAAATTTTGCAGTGTATTGTGTAAACCAGAAACCATCTTGTAGAAGGCAGAATAGAGAAATGGCTACTGGTGTGATCTTAGAAACTGGGAAAGGCTTTCCAGACCCCCTTTTATTTGTTTTCTAATGAAAAAAAAATGCCTCCAAAGAATTAATATTTTGTGCTGTGCTTTTCAATTCTAGCCATGTACTGTTATCTCCTAGGGAATCTTAAAAAATTCTGAACTCCAGCTTCAGATAGTCTGATTCAGTTTAGTTAGAGTGGGACCCAATTATTGATTTTTTTTTTTTTTTTTTGAGACAGAGTCTTGCTCTATCACCCAGGCTGGAGTGCAGTGGCACAAGCTCGGCTCACTGCAACCTCCGTCTCCTGGGTTCAAGCGATTCTCCTGCTTCAGCCTCCTGAGTAGCTGGGATTACAGGCCCACACCACCACACCTGGCTAATTTTTGTATTTTTAGTAGAGATGGGGTGTCACCATGTTGGTCAGGCCGGTCTCGAACTCCTGACCTCATGATCTGCCCGCCTCGGCCTTCCAAAGTGCTGCAATCACAAGTGTGAGCCACGGCGCCTGGCCAATTATTGATATTTTTAAAGCTCCTGGGAAGACTCCAATACACAGGCAAAGTTGACAATGACTGCTTCAATGAAAATTTCAAACCCTGTTGAGAACAACACCATATTCTCTCACATTGAGAGAATATTTTAAGCTATTAACAGCTTCTTAGGCACTAGTATTTCCAACAGATTCTTCTGTGAGGTACTAAAGGTTGCCAGAGAAAATATAAAATGCCTGGTTAAATTTAACTTTCATATAAACAACAATTATGGGACATACTTATACCAAAACACTATTCATGATCAGAAATGCAAATTTATCCGTATGCTCTGTGTTTTTATTTGCTGTATCTGACAGACAACCCTACAGTAAGGGCATCAGGAAAACTGGACAGAATCTTCTAGTATAATTGGAAAAAGAAAGAAACTGTGGACATCTGTTGGTTTTTCTTGGCATTCTTCCCTCATTCCACACATTAATTTTCTTTAAGGGACACCCCTTCCCTCCTCAGTCTACGTGGTTCCAGTGGACACATAGTCTAGACCTGCCAAGCGGAGCAGTCCTTCTCCCTGGACACAGTGATCAGCATAGGCATGATAGGCGCTTAAACCAGCCAAACCAAACAGACACCGTTCCAGAACTTTTTTATGTAACTGTGGGGCAAGAGGTACTCTTTCTACAAAGGTAGCTGAGAAGATAGACTATAAATCAGGAGCTACTGGGGGTCTCCTTACCATCGTGTATGAAGGGCCTCTCTGCATAAAGCCAATAAGAAAGAACAGAGCTGGGAAATGAAGAGAGTCCAAGCCCTAATGGGCTCATAAAGGAAAATTGGATATCCACATGCAGAGGAATGAAACTAGATTCTTATCTTACACTGTATACAAAAATCAACTCAAAATGAGTTACAGACTTAAACAGAAGACCTGACACTGCACTCCTACTAAAATAAAACAGGGAGAAAGCCCTATGACACTGGCCTAGGCAATGATTTTTTTTTTTTTTTTTTTTTTTTTTTGGAGACAGAGTCTTGCTCTGTCACACAGGCTGGAGTGCAGTGGTGTGATCATGGCTCATGTCACAGGGCAACCTCCGCCTCCCGGGGTAAAGCAATCCTCTCACCTCAGCCTCCCAAGTAGCTGGGATTACGAGCATGTGCCACCACACTTGGCTAATTTTTATATTTTTAGTAGACACACAGTTTCACCATGTTGACCAGGCTGGTCTCAAACTCCTGACCTCAGATGATCCACCCACTTCAGCCTCCCAAAGTGCTGGATTACAGGTGTGAGCCTCCATGCCCGGCTGGCAATGATTTTTTTAATATGATCCCAAAAGCACAGGCAACAAAAGCAAAAATAGCTAAGTGGGATTCCATCAAACAATACAGAGTGAAGAGATAATCTATGAAAGGTGAAAATAGTTGCAAACCATACATCTGATAAGAGGTTAATATTAAAAATATATAAGGAATTCAAACAATACGAACAAAACCAATAACCCAACTAATGAGCCTGTGGATCCAGTCATACCTGAAAATCTGTATCTTGCACTTTTTGTGATGCCAGTCAACTATCTTTTTTTCTAGCTTATACCAATTTGAGTTAGTTTTCCGCCATTAACCCCCAAAAGAGTCCTGAATAATACGTATAATGTTACAGATTGAAAAGCTGGAATCCCAAGATAAGGTTTCAACCTATAAACGACTATTTTTTTTAAGCCTATGAAATGGTTCTTCCACATGAACCAGTGTTTAACTCCCCTAATAACTTTCACTGACCCCCACTGTTCCTAATTCACTATTTCATCCTCTGTACCCCTCATAGCTTCTACTTTCTGTCATGTCATATCTCACACGTTACAGCTATTTATACCCGTAGCCTCCCCCAGATGGTTTCCTGATCATTGTATTCCTAGCTGGAGTCTGACACATAATAGGTGCTGAATGAATGTTGCTTAAATTAAAGCAACTGTATAGACAGGCTGTGATGATGATGTCTTGGAAAGCTAAGTTGAGCCACAGGTTGAGGCTATTCCAGAACTGAGGGAAGGTGGCGGAGGAGAGAGCTGACCCCAGTTGCACAGAACCATTGCTTCCATCAACCATCCCTGCATGTGTGGAACGGGACCTAAGCTTTGGGCTTTGTGTTTAATCTAACCTCCAGTGTCATCAGACTTTGTTTTACCAAATTTATTTGAGTCACATACACTATTGAGTTTACATTTACATTCTAGAGTTCAGTGGCCAATAGTCATTTCCACGTAACCTGAACAAAAATGGAATCAAAATAGATAATTAGCTTTTTCCCCCATGGAAATGGCCCTTAGTTACTGAGGTCCACTATGTGAAGAAACACAAAGAGATGTATTACGCAGATGACACATGATAGGGTGGAATCTAATATTGAAAGGTTTGAAGCACTTGGCAACCCTAAAAGGATAAAATGTCACTCAGAGTACAAAATTCTCCTGCTTATGTGAAGGATCAAGTAGTCCTGGATCTCCTATCAGCTAATTGCAGGATCCTGAGTCCATTTTTATAGCTGTGCTTGCAATGGCAAAAATAAAAGGCATGCTGAAGAGTAGTGAATGATGTGATTTTTTTTTTCTTGGCTTCGCATTCAGATTGGCTGCCATGAGGACACAGTCTCCTAAATGCATGACATCTGACTTGCTGTCTCAATGTGCATCTTTGTAGACTGGCACAGAAATTCCTTTTGAACTCCCCTGTGTTTTTTATAACTATGATGAAAATCACTTTCCCTCTCAAATTAAACTCATTACAAGCTCTGCACACCCTGTGGGGGGCCTCAACGTTGGCCACTAAGAATTCTACACTATCAGGACCTATGGAAGTTCTTCCGGTAACCAACCTGACTGTTGATCTAGCAAAACTGACTGGTACTTCTTAAAGTCATCAATTAACAATAAGTGAAGCCTTAATCCAGCAGGAACCTCTCACTCTCAGGCTAATCAACACTTTGAAGTGGCAAGGTGTGCCGTGGAGCTCATGTTCAGAGGATTCCCTTTGAATGAGTAGCCTCTCATCTTGGGGTGACATTACAGGCAGTGTCAGCCCCTGTCTGAGGATCTTGACTAGAAGCTGCCATCACAGGAGCTCCAAGAGGAAAAGTCTCCATGTTCCCCTTTAGAACTGCCCATCATCCATTTTCTCTGGGAGATTTGCTTGCCAGTTAGTAAAACCATCCTGAGCAGCCGTGACAGGGATAATTACAGAGGCAGACAGCTCCTCACACAATTCTTTTAAATAAAGAATGGGAGGAAAGCATGGGGAAGAAAGAATGCTCCAAAGGTTTGACTTCAAATAGCATTAAAGGAGGACAATTTTAATTTCCTGCATGAGTTTATTAGTATCCATCTCCTGACCTAAAGGAGTTATCAGGATAAGAGAAATTCCTGGGGAGCTAGCCACATCTGACTGCTACAATACCATAGATCCTGGATGGATTCCAGGGAACCTGAAGATCTAGTGGAGGAGAGCATATGTCCCTTTTCTTCACAGAATCAAAGAATCTGAAGTGCCGGGAGCACTTTCAAGACCACACCAGGCAACCTTCCACCCAACACAACATCTCTTGTCACTTGGTCTTGCTTTGAGTATTTCCAATGATGAGGAACTCTCTGCTTTTAAAGGGAGTGTGATCTTTCTAAAAAACAGTTCAAGCCAGGCACAGTGGCTCATACCTGTAATCCTAGCAGTTTGAGAGGCCATGACAGGAGGATTGCTTGAGGCCAGGAGTTCAAGGCTTCAGTGAGTTATGATAGTAGCACTGCACTTCAGCCTGGGTGACAGAGCAAGAACCTAAAAAATAAATTGATCAATAAAAATTTAAAAATACACAGTTCAGTTTGCTGAAAAGCTCTTTTTAGGAGACTAAATAAAATCTGTTTCCCAGTAACTTTCAAATATTTGTCCTGGTTTTACCACCTGGAATAACATAGCATTAATTTAACTCCTCCTTCAGATAGTCATCCCTCGACCAGAGACAGTTACCATGTCATGAATATCTATCTCCAACTGTTCCTTATATGGGTTAGTTTTCAGTTCTACATCACGCTAACTCACTGCTTCAGTCTCTCCAATGTTACTATTGCTTTTAGAAACTGGCAAGCATCTTTAAAAAGCAAGAGGGGTTTTTCCCTGTATCTGCCCAACCTAGTTCCTTAACCCTAGGAGGAGTGCTGCTTGAAGTCACACACCCCGGTGGCTCAGTGAGCATCATACATGTTATTTATATAGTGAACAGCATACAGTTATTTCTACAGTGAACATCATACTATTAATTGTGTAGTGCAAGTATTGTAATTGTAAAGTACAATGACTGGGCCAGGCGTGGTGGCTCACACCTGTAATCCCAGCCTTTTGGGAGGCCAAGGCGGGTGGATCACCTGAGGTCAGAAGTTCGAGACCAGCCTGGCCAACATGGTGAAACCCAATCTCACCAAAAATACAAAACAAACAAACAAACAAAAAAAAAGTTAGCCAGGCATGGTTACGCGTGCCTGTAATCCCACCTACTCAGGAGGCTGAGGCAGGAGAATCGCTAGAACCTGGGAGGTGGAGGTTTCAGTGAGCCGAGATTGTGCCACTGCACTCCAGCCTGGGCAAGAGTGAAAACTCCGCCCACTCTACCCTCCCCCCCCCAAAAAGTACAATAACTGACTTTGTTCCTTATTCAATAAACTTTCTTAAGGTGGCAGGGGTGGTTGTGGAGGAGTTAAAAGAAACAGCAAGAAATAACCCAGGAGACCCTTGGTTATTACCTCTTTGAGGCCAACAAAAAATAATCCATTTGTTTGGCAAATTAGCTTTTATTGGAGAATAACTGCTGGGAAAATAGAAATAATTTGGCAGCATGCTGGTCACGGTTGGCTATTCTTGGGAATTCTGCTGTTTCCCAGAATAATACAAAAGTAATCTGGGACTGTCCAAGACACAAGACTCTCAAGCAGGACAGTGAATTTGTAATATTCTCTTTTCATGGTGTGTAGCATCACAAATGATGCTCTCACATAAATCCATGTGTGGCCCTCAAATGTCCATGTATGTTTCTTTGCTGGTAACATGACTCGGGGCGTTCTGTGGCTGCGTTTCCATGTCCTATGGGCTCTACCCTTTTAAACGGAATTGATTCACCCTTGAGGTTAAAAATCAGTCAAACCAGTGTTGACATGGTCTTTGAGTCTCTTTCCTGCAAAGACTAATCTAACCAGTTAGACTGCCATTGATTCCCCCGTCCCTTTGCCAATATTGACAATGGAGGGCAAACAGCATCTCGGGAATGGATCTGTCCATTTGCCTGGGCCCGGAGCCCCAGGTCAGCAATGTTAAAGCCCAACACACCAGCAAAGGTTAAAAGATAAGCCCCCAGTGTATTGAGCTGTGTTTGTTGTTTTGACAAAGTAGAGAGTTTAAGGACATAGAAGGCAGTTCATTTCTCCTGTCAGTGTCACTGCAGAAGATGGATGTTTTTTGGGAACAGAAGCCAGAGAGCCAAGAACTCTGGCGTAAGGCCAAACCATATTGTCCACATCAGTGATTAAGGGAATCAACCCCTAGTACTCATGCTGCTGAGCTGACTTATAAGAGGCTGCAATCAGAAATCCAGAGCCACAGGGTGGCTGGCCTGGGGCCTGGTCTCCATCAAGCACTAAAGTCAGCTGTTCTGAGATTCTTACAAACAGAAGGCCAGGTGACCAGTGAGGCTGCGGCCCAGCAGAACCTACGTCTTGGGGTTACAATGATGGAGTGAATCAGGGCTCTCTCACTGTTTTCTGCCCTGTAAGTGATCTATTTCACAGCATCCCTATGAGAAATGGGTGTGGACACAGTGCTGCCCTGTAGACTCACACTGGATATGTCACAAGTGCTTCTTGAGGATGTCATTTATTTCCTTGCATTGCGTTGATTTTGTGCCGAACACTAGCTTTAAACAATATCGTAGTTTCCAGATTAGGAGGAGAATGAGTGCAAGGCTTTCAGATGGGTATTTAACAGTACTTGAATGTTTTCTATATATTCTCTATATATAATATATACACATATGTATATAAACACACATGTGTATAATGTATAACATGTTATATATACATAACATGTATATGTAAACACATATATACAAAATATATGCACATATATACACACACACATACATACATATGCATGTTTTATTATTACAGTACATATATAATATTTTATATATTTATAGTAGTATGTTCCAGAGTTCATTTTATATTAAAATAATTCACAAATGTCATTCTCTTTCCTATTTATTATCAGTGCCTCAGGGGCAGGGACCATGAATCCCCCCAGGGCATTCTAGGATGGTTTCTTATACATTGTAGGTATTCCATCAGTATTAGTTGAATTGTCATTTCACTTAGATGGGTCCACACCCTCTACTGCTCTGTGCTGTCTCTTTATAAAGCCATTTGCTATACCCGATTTCCTGCCCATTGTCTGGATAAGCCTTTTTGTCTTTCTTATTCCATCTTTTTCATCCTCTTTTGCTAGAGAGGAGGCCAATTTTGTTCTTTCCCCTATCATCCCCTTCCCACAAAGAGGGAACTTGAAGCTACCTCTTGTTGCAGCATTTACTCCGTAACTCCAGAAAATTACTTAAAGCATCATCGGCTAAATACTGCCCTTTGAGGGTTGAAAGTGGTCATTTGGTTTTATGAACAAGGGATGCAACTTTCTTACTTCTTTCCCTAGAACTTTAAACAGTAGAGATTAACTGATAGCTCACTGTAGTTTTCATACAGGCTCAGCAGACTTGAAATTTTGCAACCAAATGTGCATCTTCTTCACTAAAATATTCATCACTGTACTTAGCGTCCACTTTTTGCCAGTTTGGTTTATATCTCTCATTTGTCATGACTAATAAAGAAGAAATGCCCTCTTCCGTTATCTCTGCCTACTCCTCTAGTTATTGCTGCTAGAGGAATAACAGCTAGAGGAATGCAATGACATGTATCCAGTAAATACTGTCTCTTAGAGTAATCTACCAAAGAGGCCTTCCTCCATGAAATTAATCTCTTGAAAAATACTGACAATTTACACTTTGAGTCTCTAGATCATTTTGCCTACTAGCATTTTGAAATGCTTAACTGATATATGTAGAATGCCCTGCATTAGTAGATACTAAATAATTATTTGTTGACTTAATAAATAAAAAACCTATTTTAAGGATCCTTTACCATCCAATCCAAGCCCTACCGACACCCACCACTTTGTTAATGCTTCTTCTTTCTACTAGACTAGACAGACCCTGTGGGTGTCTTTTTAAAAACACCGTTATTAGATATTTGTTTATTAATTTGACAAATATTTAATTACCATTCTGGATGGTGCTTAGTAGACACACCATGAACAAAGAATTTGTTGGATGAATTAATGGAAGAGTAGTGAGAGATCTAAATACCATGTCCTATAAGAGACACTTGATACCACAGCAAGATTTCAACCCAGAAAGAGAGGCTCTTAGAAGCCTTAGAGGCTCTGAGAGGTTTTTAGACACCTGTCTAAAAATATCTGAAGGATTGTCATGGATCCTGTCTTTTTAAAGTTTGCTATGTTTTTATCGTATTTTTTATTAGTTTACTTTTTTAAGTACTTCATTAAAATATTATTTAACTTGATTAATATGCTTTTTGTCATCCCTTTGAATTCTGTCCCTAAAGTAGGTGCCCCAGTAACCTCACTTTAGACTGAGCCCCATATGTGATATTTACTCTACGGGCTCAGTAATTTCCCATCTCCACATATTCAAATCATGCATCTTTCGAAGCTCACGTTAGGGTTTTGAGGGAAGGGTGTGTGAAGACTCTCAGCTGGCACTTGGATCGGGGAACCAGGTATACTCAAATGACTTCTTTATCACAGAGGCTCAACAGGGAATATGCAAAGGGAACAATGACAGGTCAGATTGGAACTCAAAGTCATCACTTAATTTTGACCTTGTGGCAAACAATATTGGAACACTGGTGCAGATTCAAGCCCTAAGGAAGACCTGGTTATGGACTGTGATGGTTAATACTGAGTGTCAACTTGTTTGGATTGAAGGATGCAAAGTATTGATCCTGGGTGTGTCTGTGAGGGTGTTGCCAAAGGAGATTAACATTTGAGTCAGTGGCTGGAAAACTCAGACCCACCCTTAATCTGGGTGGGCACCATCTAATCAGCTGCCAGCGTGGCTAGAATATAAAGCAGGCAGAAAAATGTGAAAAGACTAGACTTGCCTCGCCTCCCAGTCTACATCGTTCTCCCGTGCTGGGTGCTTCCTGCCCTCAGACAACAACAGACTCAAGTTCTTTAGTTTTGGGATTTGGACTGGCTTTCCTTGCTCTTCAGCTTGCAGACAGCCTATTGTAGGACCTCGTGATTGTGTGAGTTAATACTTAATAAACTCCTCACGCTCTCGGAAAACTTAGCCACAGACATGGACAGAGGGAGAATGCCACGTGAAGAGAACCAGGGAGAAGATGGCCATCTGCAAGCCAAGGAGAGGGTCCTGGAACAGATCCTTCCCTCACAGCCCTCAGGAGGGCTGCCAGCACCTTGATCTCAAACATCTAGCCTTCAGAACTGAGAACGTAGATTTCTATTTTATAAGCCACCCAGTCTGTGGAATTTTGTTAAGTTACAGCAGCCCTAGAAAACTAATATGGACTTTTACTCCACTGTAATACCAAAGTTATATCTTACCACAGTCATTCTGAAATGAGGCTAAGGTAAGCAGGATACAAAGGTCCTTGAGAGGAAGAGACTAGCAAGTAAGATGGCAGCCTCTGAGGGGAATTATCCATTCAGCCTACACATCTATTGGTGATAGGATTGCTGGAGATGAGAGTACAGTGCCCAGATCAATAGAAATTTATATCTATGGAAACAGGAAAGGAGAGGGACCACCGCTTCATGCATTTGACCTAACTTGATGTTCTTTGGCCCTACCCCCTAGGAAATGTGAGCCATCCAAGGCCCAAGGTTTCATCAATTCTGTATACCTTCCCCTCCAGAGAAACAAAAAAATGGTGGAGGAAGAAAAATAGACTTCTTCCTCCCTAACGCTCAGTTCAAATGTTACTTCTGAAAAAAGCTTTAAGTTTTACACTCATCTTCATTCCCAAAGCTGGAAGTAAATTCATTAATCTCTAGACTCCCACATCATTTACCAATTCCTTTTTTCCTGTGGAACTTAGCACTCTTTTATAACTACCATTTACTGAGCCAGGCAACAGGAGTCTGTTGTTCTTAAAAACAATCATATGGGGCCAGGCACGGTGGCTCACACCTGTAATTCAAGCACTTTGGGAGGCTGAGGTCGGTGGATCATGAGGTCAGGAGTTCGAGACCAGCCTGACCAATGTAATGAAACCCCTGTCTCATTAAAAATATAAAAATTAGCCAGGTGTGGTGGTGAGTGCCTGTAATCCCAGCTACTGAGGAGGCTGCGGCAGGAGAATCACTAGAACCTGGGAGGTGGAAGGTTGCAGTGAGCAAGATCGTGCCACTGCACTCCAGCCTCGGTGACAGAGCAAGACTCTGCCTCAAAACAAACAAACAAACAAACAAACAAAAACCCAACCCTATGGGTTAGGTATTCCCCCGCACCACTGTAATAGGTTTTAAAATAACTTATTTCAACAAACATGTACAGAGAATCTAGTATGTTTTATCAAATCTGTATACCTGAGGGCCATATAAATGCCCTCAAGAAGAGTCAAGGACATTTATGGAGAATGCAGTAGAGACAATTTTTTCATTGAAAGTGGTTAGTTTTTCTCACTGTGAAAAAAAATTATAGTAAGATAATTGACTCTGTAATCAGTGACCACAGCATGAAGCCCTTTCCACACATTTTCTGTTCCATCAGGAGATAGGCCAGAGGCTGTGGGCCTCTTGGAAGGAAAGTTTCACTGATCTGATGCAGGTTTTTGAGTGGCTGCACATGGGAACTCATTCATTTCTTCCGTTTAGAAAAATGCTTATAATATTGATGTACTGCTAGTCTGACTGATGACTTAAGGAAATCAACAAAAGGAGGCTCTCTTCACTCCTCCTCCCACCCTAAGCCCTCCAACCTATACACAGACACTAAGCAGCCATCATATTTTCTCCTTTAAAAGCATTTTTTCCCTTTTTTTAATGGAAAGTTTTGCTTGGAGTCTAAAATTTAAATCTACGCTTCCACCTAGAAGAGCTCTTCTGGACTGTCAAATTTGTATGTTCAATGCTAAATTTCCCACAACAAAGGGATCACAGCACATTTAGAAAATAGCAAGGAAAATAACACTGGAAAACCTTTCTTTCTTTGTTCTGGTCACTTAAAGAATAGACCAAGAGCAGCCAGTGTTGTTTAGAAGCACCTATTGGCTGGATTGAGAAGCTATTGATTTAATCCAGGTGTTACATTGGCTAGAAGTTCTTTCTTTAAGATAACATATCCCTGATAATCAATAATGGCCAGAATTTTCAGTTAGTTTTAAGTTCCTAGGTCTTTACAATAAGATTTTAAAAACTGTCCAGCAAGAAACTCAGTTTTAAGATCTGTATCAGTCATGAAAGTAAAACTAAGTGGATTTCTCCATCCCCTCTCTGGGCCCATTGCCAGAATTAGCCATTTTATTAAAGGACTCTTTTCATAATGCTTTCGGTTGACTTTTTCTTTCTTCAGGGATGAGAGTGTCATGTTATAGAGGGGTGAAGGCCAAGATCCTGGATTCAGACTACCCACGTTCAAATCCTGGCTTTGCCTCTGACTAGCTGTGTGGATTTAAGCATGTCGCTTAACTTCTCCAGGCCTCAGCCTTTCTTCTCTAAACAAAGGTACCAATTATGGCAACTCTCTCTCTCTCTCTCTTTCTGATTTTCAGTGTGTGTGCACGAGTGTTTGTTACCTTCTGCCTACATAAGTTACCTGGAAAAACCCTAGAACCCAAGGAGAAATGAGAAAATTGAAAACAGACAATACAGGTTTTGGTAATAGCTCTTTCCTTCAGCAACCATGACCTTGTGCCTATCTTTCTGTGCCTTGGTTTACCCTTTTGGAAAATGGAGAATGGTTGCTAAGTTAGGAGAGCTCTTCCTTATAGTCTCTTCTTCTTCAGAAATATCATAACAAGTTCATATCTGTAAGTGGAGTACAAATAAAATTTTAGGGATTGTGGCTGGGCCTAAATATTAAATACAAGAATAATCTTAGAGCCAGGAAAAAAAAATAATTCCTTGTTTGAAAGACTTCTCTAAAACCCAAATTTGTATTCATTTAGTAATAAACCAACTTTTGCAATATATGTATATTTATCAAAAACTATTTTAATCCAATTTATCGTGACGTATCAAATGAAAATTGTATATTATGTTAAAAGCAAAAGACAAAAAAAGCTATTAAAATAAGGCTTTGTCAGCCTGTACAAGACTATAAGGATAAAGGCATAATTTCTTGACATTTTTTATGTATACAAAGTAGTTCAGAGACCTTACCATCATTTTGGACCTCTCGAGGTTAGGGAACCCCAAATTGAGAGCCATTTGCTTATAAAACCCTGAGTCAGTGCTGAGAAAGCAGTAATGGCCTGCCCACAATTGTGTAAGTAATAATGATATTACTAATCATTTACAAGAGCCCACTAGGGATTTCGGAAATAACCTCAAAGCAATTAACTAATGACCTACCTTTGATTATATCTCCAGCTTTGAAAGCAAAAGGTTAGAGTTCATATGCCAAACTGATGTACAGGGAGTGACAGAGCACGGTGGCCAGCTCTCTTCCTGAATACGTCACATAACTCCTACCTGCTTAATCTCCCTTCCGAGTGCACTTCCAGAAGATGGAAATCTTTATAGCCTTTTAACATTTTTATAACGTCTTTTTTCATTCTAATTAAAACTATTGCTCAGTGCAGAAAACTTGGAAACTACAGAAAGACACGAGGCTACAAAATGTTACCCATAATCCCATCATGCTCCCCAAAATTACTTTTAACTTTTGTGTGTTTGTCTCTCTAATTTTTTCTCATAGGAAAGTATACTTTACTAAAAAAGCAACAAACTATTAACATGACTGTTTCACCTGCATTTTAATCACAACACATTTTGAGCTTGTTTTCATAACAATACGTATTTTATGTGGTTGTACAATCTTTTATTTAACTAATTCCCTTCTGTTGGACATTTAGGCAGTTCCAAGTGCTTCACTCTGTAAATAATACAGAGATTCTGTTATTTCATTCGCTTATTGACACCCCTTAGTACGTCTCTTTTCATAGAAAAAACAATTCCTTCCTACTGATGTATTTACATTCATAGAATAAAATTTTACAAAAGGAATCAACATCAACGACATATACATGGTTTGATTTTGCAGATATTTCCCCCTAGAACTATTATTTTAATTTTTATTCTCTTTGGAAATATACTTGAAAGTGCTATTCACAGCTGAAAAGTTACTGATTTTAATAATATTTACATATTATTATGTGTAATAATAAATACATCTGATAATATTTTCACCTGCATTTCTTTGATTTTTAATCAGGTTGAATATTTTTAATATGGCAATTGGTGATTTTGTATCTATTTTTTATTGAATCGCAATATATGCCCTTTGAATATTTTTCTACCAAGATATTAACATTTTCCCTTTTTTTATTGTTTTCTTTATTGGCATATTATTGTATTGTCATATTATTGTGGCTATCTCTACAACTTGGTAGATACAAAGCTAGCTAATCTTTTATAAAGATTGCCTTAAAAAGTGTCTTATGTACATACACAAAATGGACACTTTTACATAAATTGAATCATATCATGTATGATGTGATTTATAATGCTGTCTATTTTTTCTTGCTTCTCTCCACTCCTCAAGTTCACCCACATCTTCACCGACACACCCACAATAACCCATGTTAATGACCTAGTATTTATTTTTCTTATTTTTCTCATTTTTCACAATTATATTTCAATATATACAGATAAAATATACACATGTATAGGGTTTTGTCATTTATGATTTCATATAAATGATAGTATATGAAACATTTTCTGCATCTGCTTTTACTCTCTCAAGGATACCTGATAAAAATCCTGCCAAGGTAATTGGTATAATTCTAATTCATTCTTCTTAATAGCCACGTAAGTTTCCCTGGGGTGGATGGACCACAATTTATTCAGCCATTCCCCTATTCCTGCCATTCATTTAGTTTCTAAATTTTTGCAGCTACAAATGGGGCTGCAATAAACATCTTTGAGGAGATGTGCTTACTTATGGGTGTTTTTATTTTGATAGGATCGATTCACAGGAAGAGTACTGCTGAATCAAAGAGTATGTTCAATTTATTTTTATTTTAATGGATGCTGCCAGATTGCTTCCTAAAAAGGCTATAACAATTCATAGTTCCACTGGCAATGTATAAGAAATTTCCTACATCTGCATTAGCAATATGTATTATAGCCCTTTTCAATTTTTATAAGTCTAAAGAGTGGAAACATACGGTCGACCATTCATGAGCTCAAATGGCATACGATTTTATTGAACATTTGAATTTCACATCTCTGAATCCATTTATTTCTTGGTACTTTTTAAAATTTTTTCATGTCAACTTGTATATTTTCTGTATACTATAGAGTTTAATACTTTGTCAGCTGTATTGCAAATAACTTTGTTCCAGAGTTCACGCATGTATATATACTTTGCCTGTGGAAGTGTTTCTTAAATTCTCTGTGGCAAAGGCCCAGTACTGGAGAATATTTCCAATCTATAGCAAATCATTGTTTTGTAAAATACAAAATCACACACTTGGATGTCATAGCAATATCAAATATCTATAAAAGTCTGTAAATGCTTATTCTCAGTTTCTGTACTTGCCTAGGAATGGGTTGGTAGCACATGGCAGACTGGACAGCTCTCCAAATTTACAACAGGTCTAAGTGACACTAGTTTGTATCATCCTTTTTTTTTAATCAAAACTTTCACTTTTACATAGTCAAATATATTTCCTTCTATAGTTTCTAGACTTTGTCTCTTAAAAAATAGTTTAAGATCTGTTTTTAGGAATTATATTGCTAAGATGATTCTATTTAAGTCTCAAATACATGTAGATTGTTTTTCTAATCGTATCCTATCTTTTCTCCTTTTTTGTCTGGATTTTTTAACCATATAGGATGAAGTCCAGTGCTATTTTCTTTCAGAAGTGCTGCTGTGCTACCTTGGTCGTTGTGGAAGATACTGTGATCTGGCTCATTCAGCTGCCACTCCCTTCTAGTTTGCCTTCTTATACAGTCTAAGGCTAAAGGCAAAAATCCTGCATTCTTAGACCCGGTTGTACCATTGTTACATATGAGATGAACATGCCAGCAAACAGACACACCCAAGCAAGTCTTGCAGCAGAGAGGTCAATATGATAAGTAGTTGTACAAAAGAATGTTTATTCTCTTAGAAAGCACAGTGAAATTGTCTGGGCACAGTGGCTCACACCTGTAATCCTGGTACTTTGGGAGGCCGAGGCGGGTGGATCCCTTGAGGCTAGGAGTTCAAGACCAGCCTGGCCAACATGGTGAAACCCTGTCTCTACAAAAATACAAAAAAAATTAGCCGGGCATGATGGCGGGTGCCTGTAATCCCAGCTACTTGGGAGGCTGAGGTGGGAGAATCACTTGAACCCAGGAGGCAGAGGTTGCAGTAAGCCGAGATCATGCCATTGTACCCCAGCCTGGGTGACAGAGAGAGATTCAGAAAAAAAAAAGAAGGAAAGGAAGGGAAGGGAAGGGAGAAAGGAAGGAAGGAAAGAAGGAAGGAAGGAAGGAAGGAAGGAAGGAAGGAAGGAAGGAGAAAGAAAGAAAAAGAAAGAAAGAAAGAAGAAAGAAGAAAAGAAAGAAAGGAAAGAAAGAAAGAAAAAGAAAGAAAGAAAGAAAGAAAGAAAGAAAGAAAGAAAGAAAGAAAGAAAGAAAGAAAGATAGATATTTTGGACCAGGGACGGTGGCTCACACCTCTAATCCTAGCACTTTGGGAGGCCGAGATTGGTGGATCATGAGATCAGGAGTTTGAGATCAGCCTGGCCAACATAGTGAAACCCCATGTTTAATAAAAAGACAAAAATTAGCCAGGGTGGTGGGTGCCTGTAATCCCAGCCACTCAGGAGGCTGAGGCAGGAGAATCATTTGAACCTGGCAGGTGGAGGTTGCAGTGAGCTGAGATTGCACCGCTGC
Organism: Hylobates moloch; assembly: GCF_009828535.3. Lineage (NCBI taxonomy): Eukaryota > Metazoa > Chordata > Mammalia > Primates > Hylobatidae > Hylobates > Hylobates moloch. The sequence continues at coordinate 44,849,313 of NW_026652294.1, forward strand.
ACTCCAGCCTGGGTGACAGGGCGAGACTCTGTCTCAAAAAAAAAGAAAAGAAAAAAATAAATATTTTGTTCCATTGGGGTAGCTGTGAGGGGATTTCTCAAGTTCTTATATCATAAATCCCAAGCAATAAGAGTAGCAGCAATGCTACTTCCCTTTGAAATGTCTCATGTATGGTGAACCCTCTTCCTGGCTGCATAACATCCAAGCATGGTTCTTTCATCTAGAAAGCTACCTAACTCATCCTAGTAGATCCCCTTCATTTGAACTAGCTAGAGTAAATTCTGTTGTCCGCAACAAAAAGCCTTCACCAAAAATCATATATTAAATGATCTCATATACTGAGACACTTTACTATAGTCACTCTTTTGTTTCCTTGATCCATTTTGAATGGATTCAATATCATTAAGTTCATACCAATAACACTTTGATCTTACCATGTCCTGAGATGTTTATCTTATTTTCTCTTCTTAGGAATTTATACTTTCATTTGGACTTTAAGATAATTGTCTCACCTTAAGTCGACAAACAGAAAGAGAAACAGAAACACAAACCCCAGCTGAGTAAAAGTAAGAAACTTCCCTAAATCCAAGCTACAATATATGAAGACAAAGACTGAATGAAGAAATGGAAAGTGACTCAAAAGGCACTCACGGAGTAGCATGCTAATCATCAACTTGAGGACCTTGGAAAACTAACAAACCAATGGCACTAGGTCCAGCCAAAGATCGTGGGAGGCGTGCTATATAAAAGCATATAAAAGAAATAATTAAACTCCTAAATGTCCACCCCCTCCCCCGCTCCGACAGAGTTAGGCAACCACCCTTCTTCTTCCTCTGTAGGAATGGGAGGTATATTCTCTGACAAAAATGTCCTACAGAACCTTTGCACTTGGTGTCACCAGACATAGAAGCGGATAGAGATAAGGTCTAGGGCAGGAGTCAGCAAACTTTTTCTGTGAAGATCCAGATAGCAAATATTTTAGGTCTTATGAGCGATCTGGTCTCTGCTGTAACTACTCAGTTCTGAAATTGTATCACCAAAGCAGCCATAGACAACACTGAAACAAATGGGTGTGGCTGTGTATCAAAAAACCTTTATGAAAAGGATGATGAGCTGGATTTGGCCACTTGTTCATAGTTTATAGACACCTGCTTTAGGGTGGTACCAGGAGTTTTAAGAAAAAAGTCTACATGCTGAACAGGGAAACTCTCAGTCATCTTTCTCTGACCACTTCCTCTGTTAGGTTTATTGACCACATCCCACTTTCTACAAGCCTTCATCCTCCCCTTTCCCTTGCCAAAAAATAAATTAGTAAATAGGAATATTATTCTCTCAGTCCCTTTTCCAATGGTGCCTCTAATTTTTCCAAACTTTTACGGAAAATTGACCTATTCAAACTTCCTACTTCTTGAGTACAATTTGGAGAATTATGTTTTGTTAAGGAATAATCCCTTTTTCCAGGATTTTAGAAAATCCTAGAAAAAGTATTGCCATAGGAGTTGGATGTGGGGTTTTTGTGAACATTTTAATTTTTTCTAGATCTGTGAAAATATCTCCTTTCTTATTTTCAATATTATATATTTTACTCTCATTCTTTCTTTTTAACTAGTCAAACTCAAAGGAGTTGATTTATATTGTTGGTCTTTTCAATGATCCAGCATTTGAATTTGTTTATTCTTCTTACGATTTGTTTCCATTTCAATAAATACTTGTTAAACAAATAAATGGCAGTCATCAGCAAATAGCTTGTTGTTACAGATCATCTGAGAGAAAATGTGTTGAGTGAGAAAGAAAGAGCCCTCTTAAGAACACCAGTATCTAAGGGTTGGGCAGAAAGAAAACAATAACAGAAAAAAAAGGAGATTGAGAAGACACAATCTGATCTGATTAAATTGGAGAAAAACCAGAAAAGCACAGTGTCACAGACACCGAGATAAAAGTGTGTTAGTAAGGAGAACCTTGTCAGCAGTGCCAAATGCTGCCCAGAGGGCATTTCTTCCCTAAGGACTTAGAAGTGTTCCTTAACGTGAGCTACAATTAGGATGACCCATGCAAGGGCAGGAGTGAAAGTCAGATTTCAATGAGTAGAAGTACAAGAAAAAAGTGAGAAAGTAAAGATAACAATTACAGATAACCCTCAAAACAGATCTTTGGTGACAGTAAGACATGCAATAAAGAGAAAGTTTTATAAAGATTTGAAAATCTCAAGCATATTTAAATATGGACAGGAAGAAGCCAGTCAAGGGTTGGGTGGAAGATCCAGAGGAAGAAACGTCAGGCAGAGCACAGATAAAGGTATTAGACCCACATCTGAGAAGGATGCCCCTTCCCTTATGACAACAAGGCAGGAGGATAAGATATCTGTGGGCCAGCGTGGGTCAGCATGTTTTTATAGACATAGTTGGAAGTATCAAAAACTATAGGATTTGAAATTGCTACAGTAAGTTTTGGAAGAAAAAGATAACTTGGGAATGGAGAAGAATGACCTGTCAGCACTGAGAGCCTTGTTAAGCTTGGAGACCACACAGTTAGGAAAACACCAAGCCTAGGAGAGAGGGTAAACAGAGGATGCATCCAGGCTTGCCTTTTGACGTGACAGTCCCAGGCGATAACCAGTGATACTTGGGAGATTCTCACAGCTCCTCTGGCTCTGCCCACTCTGCACCAAAGCAGCCACAACTCAAGAGCTTTCTCTTCTACTTTTCCTACAGAAGGAGAAGAAATAAGCCTCTACTGCACTTATTGGAATAAATTCCCTTTCTGCCTCTCAGTGCCAACATTTAAATTGTGGGCTTGAAGAGTGAAGAATCCTAAGGTCTCCTTCCTCGTACTGAGATGGGATTGTTCCCTTGACCCCCTTCACGGGCAGAAACTGGAGTGGCTCCTTTCACTCAGCCGGCCTCTGGCCACTCCAGGCAAGAGGGAGCAGGCAGGCAAGCTAGTCCAGGAACTAGAGGGAATGAAGGCTGGAACCAGCCAGTCGCTCCTCTCTGGTGGGAGCAGGCTCTGTGCTGCCCTGCAGCAGCATCCAAGTCCCTGCTCTCCTGACACCTAGGTTCTTGTCCAGTGTCCAGAAAAAACCAGGTTGCGCAAATGGATTGAAGGGTAGTGTATGTGGAGGATTTTATTGGGTGATGGCTGTCATCAGGATGGGAGTTGGAAAGGGGATGGTGCAGAAAGAAGATGATCTTTCCTAAGCCACACTTCTGAAGTTATCCACGTCTATCCATAGTCTCCAACACTCAGCCACTTACATCCCCAACGTTCAGCAGCTTGGATCCCCAATGCCCAGCTGCTTGCATCCCCAACGGCTTGCATTGACTACTTGCATCAGCCACTGTGTTGCTCTGCCAGCTGAAGTCTTTTTGTGGACACAGGATAGGAGCATGGCAGGCCAGAAAAGCAACATTTGGGCAGAGAAATGGGGTCAGCTGTTTGCACTTAGGGTCATGGTCCTAGGCTTAAGGGTGGGGTCTAGTGGGGAGCCTGGAGCCCAGCCATTCTATATCATCTCCCCACTCTGAAGAGGCACATCGAAGTGCCGTTAGAATATGGACAATGACCGGTCTTAGCTACTTCCTGCTGAAAGGGGACACTGTTTGCGGAAAATGGCAATCAGATTCCTCCGAGAGATTTACCTAAGGATCCCTGGCAAAAGGGAGCCATCGTCCGAGGCCCTGGCTGCCTGCCTATTTGGAACCTTGATGGCCTCCAGGCAAGAGAAAAAACAAGTTTTACAAGGTTAAGTATGCATGGATCAAACGTGTATTATGCAAGGAAAGAATTTAGTGCCAAAGATTACAGAAATAAGAAGTGAAATATACTAACAAGATTGTACCCCAAGCTGTCTCACCCTGGTGAAAAAAATTAAATCTTGTATGGGAGTGGTTACACTTTGAGAGAGAACTGTTCTTGCCACATCTGTAGTGGTTAACAGGTGAACGTTAGGAATTCTGGCGTTCATGAGCTTGCACGGTGGTCATTAAAGCTTCCGCCTCTTTCTTATATCTAAAAGACCAAGGTGGCCATTTTCAGGAGATCCCATAAAGTACTATCTAGACCCAGGGTCTGTTTCTGAGTATAAACTGGAGATGATAAAGTTTGTTCATTGTCCATTCTGAAAGACAGGCAATTTGGGGCATCCTTCATTCCCTTCCTTCTTTCAGCAAAAACTTGGTGTGCAAGGGAGAAAGAAAGAGGGTGTTCCTCCCTTTTCTTTTCTATCTCCATCCCCGAGTCCCAGTGACCTTGGCAGGTGCCACCCATGGGTGCCAAAGCGGCTTGCACCGATGAAGCAGGCGAGCCTAGCGGGTGGGAGTACCCGCTCTTATCCATATACACCCTATCTCCCCTAGTGTCAACAACCTTTGAGTTCCCTGGGCCTCACCTATGCCATGGAGCATGGCCTTCTTCCATGAAGCAGGGTTTTCGTTGGCAGGAATTGATCCTGCCCATTTACATTGTGCCTGTTGCCTGGCTTTGGATCCCTCGGATCTCGTTTTCCTTTCAAGGACCTCAACCTGAAGCTTGGAATCAAGTTTGAGATTTAAAAAGGTTATTTGAAGGGCTGCAGAGATTCACTTAGATTAAGTCTCATGGGCTTTGGCAAGTTTACAGCTACCAGCCAGCAAGGGTTGCTCCTCTGTCATTTTCCTGTCATAAGCAGAGTGCTGAGGTAGGAAGAGAACCCTCTCCCTTAGAAAAACAGAAAAACAACGTAAAGGGCATAAGGGCAGCGGGTGGGGTTGAAGGAAGAGCCTCTGCTCTGTGGAAATGGGTTCCTTTAATCACTGTATCCCTTCCCCACTTCAGACCAGCTAGTCCTCCATAAAGGGAAACAGAGCCAATATTCCTTTTACCCGGTGGAAAGTGGAAAGAGAGAGGTAGCAGGGCCTTGAAAAAAGGGCAGATCCGACAGGTCCGCATGTTAACTAACCATCTGTTGTATTCCGGACGGGCCCCTAGGTGAGATGGGATTGTTCCCTTGGCCTCCTTTGTGGGCAGAAACTGGAGTGGCTCTTTTCAGTCAGTCCGCCGCTGGCCACTGCCCACGAGAGGGAGCATTGAGAGCCAGTGATTGTGGGAACCGGAGGTAACAAACGCTGGATCTGGCCAGTTGCTCCTCTCTGGCGGGAGCAGGCTCTGTGTGTGTGTGGCCCGCAGTAGCGTCCAAGCCTCTGTCCTCTTGGCACCCGGGTTCTTGTCCAGCGTCCAGGAAAAGTTAGGTCACATGAACGTATGGAAGGGTAGTGTAGTGTATGGGGAGGATTTTATCGGGTAATGGCTCTCAGTGGGATGGGAGTGGGAAAGGGTATGGTGTGGAAAGATGATCTTCCCTGGGGCCACTCCATCTGAAGTTAGCCGCTTCTATCCTTAGTTTCCAACACTCAGCCACTTGTATCCCCAGCGTTCAGCAGCTTGTATCCCTAATGCTCAGCCGCTCGCATCCCTAACGACTAGCATCATCCGTTTGTGTTGCTCTGCCGGCTAAAGTCTTTATGGGCACAGGATAGGGGCGTGGCAGGCCAAAAAGCAACATTTGGGTGGAAAAACAGGGTCGGGTGTTTTCACTTAGGGCCGCGGTTCCAGGTTTAAGGGTGAGGTTTAGCCAGGAGCCCAGCCATTCTGTATCACTACTTTGGAGCAGCAGCCTCTGATAAAACCATCCTTGACCTGAAAAAGCTAGAGATAAGAAGGACATGAACTGCGATGGGTCTTTTGTCACATGAGGCAGGTCTTATTTTTCTTTATTGCTGTAGAAACTGTTCATCTTGGCTTTATTTTCTGTGAGTTATTATTCAATTTTATAACAGAAACACAAACATGTTGTGTATGTATGTTTATATGTGTGTGCATGTATATGTATTCTGTGCAAAGATCCTATAGTCAAACTAGTTACATGCATAGGAAAAAGACTTAATGGATATATGAAATATGATAGTAGAAAATGAAAACTTTTCTTCTTCATATTTGAGCCATGAACATGTACTCATTTTTAATAAGAAGAAAATCAATAAAATGTATTTTTAAAGTCAACACATTTGAACAAATATTTTTCTAGCAGCCACGTTCAAAAATAAAACCATATTCTGGTCTCATTTCTTTGCATTCAGGAAGCACTTTTCAAATATATCTTCCACGTTCCTGATTTGATTTTCATAGAATAATTCTGCTTTAAATGAATTTTTAAATTCCATTAGAGCATGTTTACTTACCTGAAATTCTTTCCTTATCTAATTTCTTTATAATTTCTGCTTTATCTCAATCTGTTCCCCTCTCAGCTCAAATTTCTTATCATTCATCTTTCATCTCATTTGTCCATGTTTCCTTGAGCCCTGAGAGTACAAGGCACATGCTGGTGAATAGTTTCTTCTGTTTATTGCAGTAATATTTTAAAAACAATATTTCCTTCTATTTTTTCTTTATGCTATAGCATTACTTCATAGGCTCCCTACTGGTTTGCATTCAATTTCCTCATCCTTAAATGATAGGCGATACATCAAGAACTATTTATTCCAAGATAAGGCATTCTGCACACTGTCTGCTTGCAAGCTGTTAAACACAGGGTCTGGGATCTGAGCCTGCAATTTCGAACCAGTTCAATGATTTCCAGCATTGTGGGAAGAGTGCGCCAGAGGAGGTGTTCTGGTTTTCAGTGAAGTCTGTATGCTGGGGGCCAGACAGTATAGCTTGACTTCCTTTTAATTTCTTTGGTAAGAAGTCCTAACCCAGTGATGAGAAGACCCTCCATTGCCACCATGCTCAAGAACTTCTGGTAGCATCTCTTGACCCCCTGACCTCCAGGTGAAATTTCTTCTGACCTCCTCTGGTTACTTTCCAGTGCCACTCCCTTGCAACTCCAAAGAAACCGACTCTAAACAGAGGTTGATCCCCCGCCACTGCTCTGGTAGAACTGAAAGTTTTCCATGTGGAAGCCCCTGACCACCACCACCCAGTTCAGTTGAGGGACCTGAGTCCTTTCCCCTTTTTTTTCCTTTTTCTGAATCCTATTCCTTTTTTCCTTTTTCTGAGTTCTTTTTTTTCCTTTTTCAGCCACTGCTGAGCCCTTTGTATGGTGTTGATACCTATGCCCTGGACACAGCTGCTCTTAGATCTTTCCTTCTTCTTGTTCTAGGGTGTCACCCTTGCATCCTTCCTACTCAGTAGCTGCTACAGTCTCCATCACAGTTGTCCTGGAGCTCAGCCTGCAGAGACACTTCTAAGAGAAGTGTTTGCCCACGTTACAGCCTGTCTCCAACTCCACTCCGTGCCTCCAGGTGAGGGGTGCTCATGGAGTTTAAAATCTCTGATTTCTGTCATTTATCAAGCCCTGTTGAACTCCTTTTTTTTCATATAAACCCATCAATATTTTATCCAGAAGAAACCACTGTACATTTCTAATATGTCATTCATATTCTCCTAGCTGCAGTAAGAATGCAGATATGGTGCCTAAGTTTGAGGCAGGAGAATAGGGTCTGGAGGCAGGGAATCTAAGGCCAATTCATGCTGACTTCCTAGAACTAAATTGATAAAGGAAAACCCCAAATTTTCACACCTAAGTAACAAAACGACCAGATGCTACTCACTTTGCAACCCCGCCACCCCTTCTGCATGGCAGATGGAAATATTAAAGTATCTCTGATTGGTTGTTTTCCACAACCAATCAGATGGTTGCATAGGAGTGTAACTATGTAACTTTATGTTAGCCTGTGATGGTTGCTTTCTGCAACCAATCAGACTGATTGAGGGCCACCACTTTATCTGCATGGGGTGGACACCAGTGGCCAATGGGAAACCTCTAGGGGGTATTTGGAACCCAGAAGATTCTGTAACCGGGGCTCTTGAGCCACTGCTTGGGCCTGCTCCCACCTTGTAGAATGTACTTTCATTTTCAATAAATCTCTGCTTTTGTTGCTTATTCCTTCCTTGCTTTGCTGTGCAGTTTGTCCAATTCTTTGTTCAAAATGCAAAGAACCTGAACAACTTGCAGTCAAGACCCTTTACCGGTAACATATTTTGGAGAACCAACCAGGAGATAAGCTCAAAGTTTGAGATTTATGTTTCTCCTTTCCCCTTTTCTTCTCTGCTGCATACAGGAGAATCTTTTTTTCTGTCTCTCTTTTCCTTTCCAACTCAGGACGCTCAACGGACAGCGCCTAAGCACGGAGGCAACTGCAAGTTGCTGGCCAGGGCCACTCTCTGGTGAAACAGAAAGGTTTCCGTGTGGAAGCCCTTGACCACCACCCAATTCAGGTGAGGGACCTGAGTCCTTTACTTTTTTTTTTTTTTTTCCTTTTTCTGAATCCTATTCCTTTTCCCCTTCCTTTTTCAGTGTTTCAGCTGCTATTTCCTAGTAGCTCCCTGGTAAATGAGGGCAACTGGCCGGGGCCACTCTCCAGTGCTATCTGAAGGCCAAGAAGTGAACAAGGATGACTTCCCAGCCCAAAAAAGGAAAAGACTATTTTCTACCCTTTCTGGTTATAGTCCCTGGTCCCTATGTGTGATGCAGCCAGCAGTGGCAGCTTGTCCAGGGCGAACTCACACAGGTTTCAGGCAACTTGAACCTTCTTTTCTTATGCTAAATTCTTCCCTTCCCCTACCTGACTGGCAAAGGACAAAAAACCCACCTAGCTACGCAAAAAAGGTTATACAACTAGTTGTTTAAAGAGAGAGTTGTTTAGGACAAGTTGCAGGGTCCAGGCATGTTGTAGGTGGTGTATGTGGGTCATGGGTTGGGGGTGATTCATGAGAAAGGGATTTATGTAGGAACTGATGGGTGGGTTTATCACTTAAATTTAGAGAGTTAAAGGGTTGCTTTAAGTGGGATAAAAAAACCTTGAGGAAAGTTCATAGTAAGTCATCAGTGGTGAAGGGAACCAATCCAAAGTGGTGCCAGCACCCCTCTAAGTTCAGAGACATTTGATGGACTAAGTCAGGACCCTAAACTGAGGGCACCTCTGGGGACCCCAGTCAGGGCCTAGAATTTTTCCAGGGGGATGACCCAGGTAAAATTTGAGTCACTTGATAAACCCTCCACTTTTCAAAGTCCTCTTCTCTTTTCCGGGCCACTATGGACAACTCTGAATCTATTCTACCTGATTCTTCGCTTGACTACATCCTCCATCATTGGAAGCAATTTGATCCTGACAATCTAAAGAGAAGAAGTATGTATTTTTTTTTCTGCAATACTATCTGGCCCCATTATGAGCTGCCCAGCCAAGAACAATGGGCAGTCAACGGTGGCCTTCATTATGACACCATCCTGCAATTAGACCTATTTTGCAAGAGGCAGGGCAAATGGTCAGAAATCCCATAAATACAGGCTTTCATGACCCTATACCAAAACGTAACAATCTGCAAAACTCCCAGAACCCACCCCCTAAAGGAAAGTTCTAAGGCACAACTCGATATTATAGATGAGCCCATTTTACAAGGACCACCTGGCTCTCAGGGTGAATAGCAACTGCCCCCATACAGCCCCTTGCCAAGTGCTCCTGAGGCTAAAACCCAGGAGCAAACACTGGGGACCCTAGTAAGTCCCCCTCACACTTGGAGGGGAACACCTTATTCAACTCTCCCTCCAGCCCTGCTACCCCTTAGGGAAGTAGCAGGAACCAAGGGGCCCGTCCTAGTGCAGGCCTCCTTCTCTATAACTGATATACAACAATGTAAGGGGAAGCTATTCTGAGATTCCTAGGAAATGTGCAGATGGGTTCCAAATTTTGACCTTAGCCTTTGAACTCTCATGGAGAGATGTTCAATTCATTTTAGCAACCTGTTGCACTCCCTCAGAAAAGTAATGATTCTTTGAGGCCACCCCCCCACCCCGAGAAGTGGATGAATTATTCACTCAAAACCCTCAAGACAATCACCGGCGCCCAGATACAGTTCCCACTACTGATCCTAATTGGGACTATAATACCCCCATGGGAATGAACAACTAGGCTAAATTTCTTGAGGCTCTCCTTGGAGGAATGAGAAAGGGAATAACTAAGCCAGTAAATTATGATAAAGTAAGAGAGGTTACACAAGGCAAGAAGGAAAATCCATCCATGTTTTACGGCAGGCTGGAGGAAGCCTTTAAGAAATAGACTAATCCGGACCTTTCCTCTCCCGAAGGCAAAATATTAATGGCACAGCATTTCATTAGTCAATCCACCCCAGCTATCAGACATAAGCTGTGAAAGCTACAGATGGGGCCACAAACTAATCAAAATCAACTTCTTAATACCACCATTAATTAATACCACCTTTATGGTGGTATTATGACCTGGAGGAAGGAAAAAGGGAACAGAGTAAAGAAAAACAGCAAGCCAAAATTATGGCAGAAATCATTGGTGATGCCCTGAATGCCCAAAAAGCATTTAAGGGAAACCCAAAGGGCCATAAACCACCGCCCTTTTCTGCAGGGCGGATGGAAAATTGATTGCAGAAAGCAATGAATCAGACGTTTGTATAGGAGTGTAATTTCATAACCTCACTTCAGCCTCTGATCGGTTGCTTTCTGCAACCAATCAGAATGATTGTAGGCCACGACTTCTTTTGCATGAGGTAAACACCAAGTGGCCATAATGGGCTCTTAATGCTGGCAAAGGCTTTTGCTTCAAATGCAAGAAAAATGGGCATTGGGCAAAGGAATGTACTAAGCTTCCACCAGGCTCCTGCCATCAATGGGAAGGCACCAGTCATGACTCCTGAAACTGGAGAATTGACTGCCCCTGCTCCCACCAAGGGGCTCAGTCAGGCAAAACTCTAGCAGTGCAAAAGGAGGAATTAGATGAAGACTGAGAGGGCCCAGGGTCTTCCTCACCACCCCTGTCCTGTAACACTGTAATTACTACTTAGGATCCCCAGGTAACTGGACATCAGGGGCACTCAAATTCAGTTTCTTTTCAATACAGGGATGAATTACCCTGTCCTTACTGCTTATGCAGAAAAATTTTCCCCCGGTCCATGGGTGTTATGGGATTGGAAGGAAAGCCACAAACAAGATTCTTTACCTCTCCTTTGATTTGTCAATTTGAGAAACAAATCTTCCACAGAAATTTCTAGTAGTACCAAGCTGCCCAGTCCCCCGGTTTGGAAGAGATATTATGGTTAAAATAGGGACACTACTACAATTTAAGCATCCAGCCTGTCACCCAGGCTGGAGTGCAGTGGCGCAATCTCGACTCACTGCAACCTCCACCAGGTTCAAGCAATTCTCCTGTCTCAGCCTCCCGAGCTTTAGACTGATCCAGTTCTCCTCACTTTCTTACTTGCCGTTCCAAGAATAACTGTAAAATGTGCTGGGAATGGAACATCCTGAAATATGGAGGGACTGGGAAGAGCAGGGTGAGCTCTGTTCCTGTTCAAAACCTGCCCCCAGAAACAAGATGTCCTTCAATGCTTTAGCCCAGCATGTCATGTCCATGGGGCAATACATGTGAACACAGGGAGGGCTGTTTTGGGGTCCCTCAGCTGCAGTGCTAGCGGGGCACACACAGACAAGACTGTCCTCTCCAGGCAGCTTTCCTGAGGCTTGTGGGATCGACACATCATGAACACTAGGCTTCTGCTGTCCCTTGCTGCCTAGAAAGTAATAAATCCATTTCATGTGACTTGTGTGCATGCTGTGTTCTGTCTCACCAGACTCAGACAAGTTGGTAACCAGTCAGTGCACGGTGAATCTGCTTCACAGTGATTCTGCTTCAGAGTACTTTGTTCTCCTGTCCTGAAAGAACTCTTGGGTGACATACATGCTGAGTGCCACTACCTTTTGGAGTCATAAAGGCACCTTGCCACTCTCCCCTTTGTCTATTCCAGGCCACTTGCCGCTGAGCAATGCGCTGGCATCTCATCCCTCAGCATCACATCTGCTCATGCAGCTGGTTTAGTCTTTCAGATTCAAAGCGACACAGACCCTCTGGGCTTCAAAGCAACTTTATTCCCAGCCCAACCGTTTCTTATATTCGTGGCTAAATAATGCAGCCTATTGACTGGTGCTCACCCACCGTGGGGGCGGGTCTTCCTCTCCCAGCCTACCAACTCAAGTGTCAGTCTCCTCTGGCAACACACTCACAGATACACCCAGAGACTATGCTTCATCAGCCATCTAGGCATCCCTCAATCCAGTGAAGTTGATACCTAATATTAACCGTCACATCACCTAATATTACCCATCACCCTCACTCATTAACTTATTTATTCGTTTATCCCTTCAAAGGAAATATTTGTTGAATGCCCTTTATATGTCAAGCATTGTGGAAGACCCTGGGGGCATGGCATCTTTCCTCCCAGTGGGACCTTGGTTTTTATTTTTATTTTTTATTTTTAAAATATTATGTTTAGTTGGCAAATAATAATTATATGTATTTATAAAGTATCATTGTAGGAGGACGAGCCACAGACAAAACTCCTGAGACACAGAGTTAAAGAAGGAAGGGGTTTATTCGGCCGGGGGCATCGGTGAGACTCCTGTCTTAAGAGCTGAGCTCCCCAAATGAGCAATTCCTGTCCCTTTTAAGGGCTCACAACTCTAAGGGGGTGCATGTGAGAGAGTTGTGATCAATTGAGCAAGCAGGGGGTACGTGACTCGGGACTGCAGGCACTGGTAATTAGATCAGAACAAAACAGGATAGGGATTTTCACAGTGCTTTTCTGTGCAATGTCTGTAATCTATAGATAACATAACGGATTAGGTCAGGGGTTGATCTTTAACTACCAGGCCTAGGGTGTGGCGCCGGGCTGTCTGCTTGTGGATTTCATTTCCGCCTTTTAGTTTTTACTTTTTCCTCCTTTGGAGGCAGAAATTGGGCATAAGACAATATGAGGGGTTGTCTCCTCCTTTACCATGAGATGTTTTGATATATGCATACATTATGGAATAATTAAATCCAGCTAATGAACATATTCATTACCTCACATGCTTATCATTTTTTTACTTTGTAGTATGAACATTTAAAATCTGCTTTCTTAATAATTTTGAAATATACAGCCGGGAGTGGTGGCTCACGCCTGTAATCCCAGCACTTTGGGAGGCCAAGGCGGGCGGATCACAAGGTCAAGAGATCGAGACCATCTTGGCTAACACAGTGAAACCCCGTCTCTACTAAAAAATACAAAAAATTAGCCGGGCGTGGTGGCAGGCACCTGTAGTCCCAGCTACGCGGGAGGCTGAGGCAGGAGAATGGCGTGAACCCGGGAGGCGGAGCTTGCAGTGAGCTGAGATTGCGCCACTGCACTCCAGCCTGGGCGACAGAGCGAGACTCCGTCTCAAAAAAAAAAAAAAAAAAAGAAATATACATTATGATTTAACAATAGTCACCATTCTGTGCAACAGATCTCAAAATAATTGGGTCAAACTTGTGTACCCAACTCTCTGGGCCACCAGTAAATTCTCTCCCACAAGCCTTCTCAGTCCCTTATGCAAAATTATTCTAAGCAATAACACCAGAATAAACTCAGAACATTCTAGTTGTGTAAGGAGTCCCTTAGTCTGTGTCACAGCACCTTTTATTAGAGTCTACGTGCCTTCAGGACAGGGATCGTATCTTCATCAACCAACCATCCTCTAAAGGAGTATTTTCATAAACTATAATTTTTCAATATCATATGAGAGCATCTTTCAAGACATGGTCTTGGACTAATTGAATTAGATTACTTAGGATTTTTTTAAAATTCATGAAATACATCCTGCATCAGAATCACTGAGGATGCCTGAAATGCAGATTCCTGGACCAAATCTTGAACCTTCTAATGTTGAATCTAGAGAGTTCCACAGGATACTCTGTGAAGCATCCTAGGGCATTTTTAACATGCTCCCTGGTGATTCTGAGGCACATCGAAGTCAAGTAGGTTCTTCATATCTGCATCTGTTTACACACAGGGAATCTGCAGAAACTTTATTTTAGGTAAGGATTATGTCACTGCTTAAAAGAAAAACTTGACAATAACTCCTCTAAAACACCCAACCCAAGGGTGCAGTGTGAGATGAGCTAAGAATTGAGATGAAATCATCAAATTGTTAGGAGATTAAAGCAAAATAAACATGGAGGTGAGTGGAAGTTGGGAAAGAGGTATCCACAGAAATGCAGTCAAACCTAAGTCAGGGGAACCAAAGGTCGGTTTGTGTGACTCTCCGGGGTCTTGATCTAAAGGCTTTAGCCAAGTAGCAAGTTCAGAGAATTTTGGAAGCCTCTACTGAGTGGTCCAGACAAAGCTGCAAAGACCTTGTTAGGGTGCAGCTGGATCCCCTTTGAAAGACTGTAGCTCCTACCTTGTTACTGTGTCTCTGCTGCCCTTCAAGGAACTGTGCCCGTTTTTCGCCAAAGCCATGTGTGAGCTGAGAACAAGAGCATGAAGGTAAACGGGTAAGCCAGTGTCTCCCCAGCTCTTATCATTCTCATCTCTAAAGCAAAGGAGATGGGCCAGGTGTCTCTTCTATGTCTCTGTCAGGAGTAGCATTTGGAACCTGTGGAAAAGTGGTCAGCCTGCCAATGGAACTTGAGCATCCATTGATCCCATCAACATGGGCTTAGATGCAAAGATACTTCTGCATTCACATAAATCAGAAAAATAAAAATCAACTGGTGAGCCTCCTAGGGAGAGAAGAGCATCAAGGAAAAGGCAGTATTTGTGGTGCTTCTGCTCCATAGATACTTCTAGGAAGCACAGGACTGATTTCAAAGAAATGAAGGGATTCCTTGTATCTCATGAAGAGGCTTCCTGTCTAGCAGAGAGGTGGAGAAAATGCAGTCATCACTGCTAATTCCAGATCATCTTTGAGAGGAGGAGAGAACTCTGTGCAGGACCTGGCTCCCTTAGAGATAAAACCAGCTTGAGGAAGAGCCAGCAGTCTGTTGAGTAGCCCCAGCTCACTTGGAGAAACCATTTTCACTGAAATTTTTCAGAGGCCAGATCTGGATTCCAGAGCAATTTTATGAGGTGCTACTGTAAGTAATGAATGCATATTTACCAAATGCTCCAGAATTTACAGAAGTAAGTGTTGAAAATTCTTTTCTGTAAATTTCTCCAGAGCCTGCACCAGATCTTAATCCTTGAGTGGGATTTGAGATTTACAAACAGGCAACAGACAGTTGGGAACAGGGAAGATGAATCGGGTCAGTGCCCAAGCCCAGTAATTGGGGTCATAAAAAGGTGACACTTTTTCTATAATGAGGATGCATCACTTTTATGATAAATCAAAGTTAATTTTAAAAAATCAGACTGATTTCATTACATGACTCAAATTAGCCTTGAAAGTAATCTGCCAAAAGGAAAGAAAAATGGCGGATAGCAATGGTAGCACCATTAGAATTCATAGACAGCTGCCCATAGTGATGATATTGTAGGAAACAGTCTTCACTAGAAATACCAGCATTTTATTTTAAAAGGTCTTCATAGAGTTCTGAAACAAACACCCTGTTCAGAGACATTCCACGACCGCGTTCACCAGGTAAATGCCTGATATTCCACCACCCGCATCATGAGGTGGTTCACTGCATGAACCACCTCCACTCAGGAAACCTAAGATCCTGAACATTGAAATCCTCAGTGGTACTTTTCTGCCTTGACTAGCTCAAAACACATCTCACCCCCTCAGTGGGGGCCCCAGTATAGTCTTGGTATTGAGGAAGGTTACAGAGACTGGAGGGAAGCCAGGGGATCAGACTGACTTCCTAGTGTGAGGGCTATATATAAATGGATATTAATCAACAGAAAAAGGCCCAGACCATGCCAACAGCCTCCTTCCTAGCCCTTCTGGCACTGGTCTTGCCTGCCCTTCACACAATCCCACAGCACTCTCAGAGAGACTCTCTGACAGTCAGGTCACACCCCAAGTCACAGGTTCAAAGTTTGCAAGGGTCTCATCACTTTTCCAGGAGAAAATGTAAACCCACTTGCACGGCGCACAAGACTTTCTCCATTGCTTCCCTGTTGATATAGTTTGGATATTTGTCCCCTCCAAATCTCATGTTGAAATTTCATCTCCCATGTTGGAGGTGGGGCCTGATAGAAGGTGCTTTGGTCATGGAGGTGGATGCCTCATGAATGACTTGATGCCTTACCTGCATAACGAGTGAGTTCTCACTCTATTAGCACATGAGAGAGCTAGTTGTTTAAAAGAGTGCAGTACCTCTCCCCTCTCTTTCCATTGCATCGTTTCCTCAACTTCCTTCTGCTTGGCTCCCTTTTTCTCTTTATTATTGCCCCAATACCTTCTATGTGCCTCAACCATCCTTCTATGGCAGAGACTAGCTCACCCAATCACAATTATCCAATGGAAATAAAACTAGGAATTAAATTGGGGTTGCATGATAGGTAGAATTCTAGGCTCTAGAAACACCATTTGGTCACATTCAATAAAATGCACCACCTGGCTTTTCACAACCACCTGGTTGGTTTCTCCCTTTGGAAAGAATTAGGCCATACTCAAAAGAATCTGATTTGAAGATGGATACCAAGTAATGTTTCAGAAAACTAAGGCTGCTGGGCTAATAAGGTAGTTACTTAGAATGGCCAAAAGAACGGATCCAAGTTTGAGAACGAAAAGACCTGTCTGTAGGAGGGTTCTAGAGAGATAGAATAACTGTATTAGATTCAAACAATGGGAGCCAAAAGGAGAGAGAGAGACAGAGAGCACAGATCAGAGGTAAGAAGACCAGTGTGAGAAAGCAGATGGGGGTTATACCAGCTTGATATTGAGGGGTGAGGGTTTACTGGGAAGGGGCTTGAAAGAACATTGTAGGGTAATGTAAATATTCTGTGTCTTGGGCCAGGCGCAGTGGTTCATGCCTATAATCTCAGCACTTTGGGAGGCTGAGCTGAGCAGATCACTTGAGATCAGGAGTTTGAGACCAGCCTGGGCAACATGGGGAAATGCCATCTCTACAAAAAATACAAAAGTTAGCCAGGTGTGGTGGCACTTCCTTGTAGTCCCAGCTACTTGGGAGGCTGAGGTGGGAGACTGCTTGGACCTGGGAGGCAGAGGTTGCTGTGAGCCAAAATTACCCCACTGCATTCCAGCTTGGGAGACAGAGTGACACCCTATCTCAAAAAAAAAAAAAAAAAAAAAGGCTGGAAATCATCATTCTGAGCAAACTATTGCAAGGACAGGAAACCAAACACCGCATGTTCTCACTCATAGGTAGGAACTGAACAATGAGATCACTTGACACAGGATGGGGAACATCACACACCAGGGCCTGTCATGGGGTGGAGGGAAGGGGGAGGGATAGCATTAGGAGATATACCTAATGTAAATGATGAGTTAATGGGTGCAGCACACCAACATGGCACATGTATACATATGTAACAAACTTGCACGTTGTGCACATGTTCCACAGAACTTAAAGTATAATAAAAAAAATTTTTTTTAATTCTGCATCTTGATTGTGGTTATGCAGGTACATTCACTTGTCAAAAGTCATCATATTGGATGACTTTTATAGTATGCCAATTATTCATCAGCACACTTGATCAATGTTTTTAATTAGGGATGAAGAAATAGGCAAAGAAGTTTTTAAAGGGTTATAAGTGCCCAGAGCCCACTATATGGACCATTGACAAGAATTGAAGGCAAACGGGAAATCCAGAAGGTTGTTCTGTTCCTCCCTCTCTCAAAATATCAAAAAAGTCATATCTCAGAGCTGGATCACTTTTCTGAAGTATATTCCACAGAACACTAATTTCATGAGTTGCTCCTTGAATTGAAAGAATTTGAAGTCAAATAAATTTTGGAAATGCTCATACTTTATCCACCTTTTGGATGATCCCAACATTAGACCAGCACTGTCTAGGAAAATTATAATGCAAGTTCCATTAGTAATTTAAAATTTTTGAGAAGCCATATTTTTAAGTCAATTTTGGTTTACTAAAGTATTTATTTTATACCTACAAATATACACACATGCACACACAAACACACAGCAACAGAGAGATTTATCACAAGGCATTGGCTCATATAATTAATTATGAAGGCAGAGAAGTCCCAAGATCTGTAGTTGGCAAGCTGGAGGGCCAGGAAAGCCAATAGTATAGTTCCGATCTGAGTCCATGTCTCAAGGCAGAAGACCAATGTTCCACCTTGAAGATGGTCAGACACAGAAAGAAAATTCTTTATTGCTCAGCCTTTTATTCTATCCAGGCCTTCAACAGATTGGATGTGGCCCACCCACATTAGGGAGTTTAATCTGCTTTCTGTGGTCTACTGATGCAAATGATAATCTCATCCAGAAACACCCAGAGATCATGCTTAACCAAACATCCATGTGCCCGGTCAAGTTAACAATAAAATAAACCACATTTACATGCTTTTACACTTAACAGCACATCTCAACATAGATGAGCCACATATCAAGTGCTAAACAGCCACTTGGCTGATGGCCACCATATTGTAAGGAGAGCATTAGAATAATAAAGGCTCTGAGAAGACTTACAATAAAGAAACCTTTTTAATGTTGTTTAATCCAGTGTGTTCAAAATTTATTTGACTGCAGGACCCTTATTTCCAGTTATTGATCGACCAGTTGATTGATTGATTGATTTTTACTGGTTTCATTTATTATTATCTTGTTCCACAGTAACACACTTTAGAAATATCAACCTAGTTCAAAGTCCATAAAGTAGAGGTCCAAAAATTAGATATAACCTACAGACAGGTTTTTGTTGCTTTTTTGAATGATGTTTTAAAAATTGTTTTTGAGTAATTTAAGCCAGCTTTTAAAAATTAGGAGATTTCACATATAAATCTGGATTTGTAATTTAAAAGTGGAAACACCCGATCACACTGAGTCTGTATTTCCTCATGGCAACAATAGGCTAAAGTTGAGTGTCTGCTGCTCTCTTTATCATGGGGTGGGGAGTGGAGTGGGCTCAGAGGCACACAGCTCAGGGCATCCACACTAATGCTCCAATGCGCTTATGCGTACCCACACCTGGGCACCGCATCCATGAGAGTTATCTACTTGCCCTGTTAACAATTAAGTGCACATGCCCTGATCAAGCTCAGTCATCCCACTTTCAGATAAATAAATTTAAGCCTAGAGAGTTTAATTTAGGTCATTCATCTAAAGTCATTTCATGAGTTAGTGGCAGAGCAAGAACCATTCCCCATTTCTCCTGATGGTTCTATATGCTGTCCTGATACTTCTACTGATGTTCCTTCTCCCTCTTTACCTTCAGAGAAGCACAGAATCTGTGAGCCTGACTTACTAACTCTTCATTCTCTCATTATGCTCTTTAAGTTGAAGTGATCCCCTCTGCCTGACACTATTTGGTTCTGCACTCATCACTAATGAGATGCTAACTTGAAACAAATCAAGGGATGACAGAACCTTTGTGGAGGTCAATATATCCCACTCTGGTACCACAGACAGTCCCAAATTCCTTCGATAATCATTCAGTCTTCTTGTTTGGACTTAATCAAAACATTGTGTCCACTGCTGAGAAGGAGCATCCCGACTGAACAGAATCCCAGCACAAGGCATCTGGAGATAGTGCATCTGGGCAGGATGCCAGAGTGGCCAGGATTTAGCTACTCCCAGAGGGACATGCATTCCTCCCAGCACGATTCCAATCTCCTATGGCTGACTCTTATTTTGAGGCCAAGGCCAATAGCATTTTCTTCTTTATAACAACAGTTAATTTTCCTAAGGAGTTTCAGCTAGTTCTAATAAGAGAAAATTTATCCAAGAATGTGGAAGTGTGTGTGTGTGTGTGTGTGTGTGTGTGTGTGTGTGTGTGTGTTTGAGAAGGTATGGGTGCTCCAATACCTGTTTTAGTGTGAAATTTAGTAACCTTGAACATGAAAGGCTTGTTTCTCATCTCTGTGATTCCTGCTTGGTGGAGAGTTAAGAAGTGATCTGCAGAAGAGAATGAAGAATCGAGTCAGAAGTTTTACACTCAGAGCTAACCTCATTGGCCTAGAAAGACAAGGAGCATAAAGAAAAGGACAATTCATCCCGAGTGGCCGTTTCCAGTCACCTAATGGACTCGTAAGTCTATTGCGTGCTGGGAGCTAAACCTAGAGATTAAAGAAATGAGATGCTATCCCTGAGATCTCACTGTTTTCAAATGCAGACTCTTGGATCTTCCCAAGGAAAGCCCTTATTTCCTCAATTTATTACTATAGCCCAAATCATGAGCAAAGAGTGGCTTAGCGACCCGGCCCAGGAGGCACCATGAAGAGCTATACAAGGAGTGTCCTAAGATTGCCTAGGGAGATGCTTCCCTACTTGCCGTCCTTCAGCTGTAGTTAACCTCGTAAGTGCTTCCAAAGGCAGAGTGGTTTGAGAAGAACCATGTTTCCTTTCTCTATGACATCTAGCAGAGTTTTGCACTTAGAAGTTATATTTGCCTGGCTTCCCCAGAAAGCAGAGGCTTCTGTCTCCTGTGGAAATAGGAAGCACAGTACCAGGGGGCAGGAATGAGGAGGATGGGGTAGGCAGGGGCAGAAGAAGAGCCAACAGGAAGGTGTGTTCCTGAGTGGCCCTCCCGTGGTATCAAGTGAGACTTGAATCAAGCACTCCTTCTTGTAGGACAGCCTTACGAGAGTCTGCATAAGCAACTCATTCTTAGAGCAGTTGAATAGGCAAGAAATATTTTTCCTGTTATCTCAGTTTTGCAGAGACCACAAGGGCAAGAAGTATAGGCAACACTACCCCTCATGTACTGTGAGGCGCTAAGCCATCTGCACAAGAAATGGCCCCAAATTATCCCATTTGCTTGCATTCCCCCATTACTCACCTCAAGGTTAATAATGAGAAGCCCAGAGACTGGATAAAGAGAAAGATTAGAGAACATTTCTTTACAAAGAACAGTGCTTCTTTTCTCTCACCCAACATGGAAAGAAGTGGAGTGTTCCTCCTCCCCTTCATCTATATTCATCAGGAGAGTAACTCAGACACTTGACTTTTTCCCATGGAATTTGGAGACACAGGGACTGGTACCTGTCTCACGCCTGAAAAAAATGAATGGAACGGGCTTTGGGCAGGAGGAGGAGGGCAGGAGAGCAAAGAGAATGGCCTGAAATCTCAGAGGTTGAGGTAGCAATGCATCCATGTTGTTTTGGGTCATGTGAGGACCTTCTGGAAGAGCCCAGCCATGAGTTGTTTTGAAACAGACCCCACCTGAGAAAGCTGCAGGAGCAAGGTGACCCCAATGGAGAAGTGGGTCAGCAGAAGCCAGGAGACAAAGGCATCATAAATAGCTGGGTAACTGAGGGATCACCTCCTCAAGGAACTGTGGAGTAGCAGAGCTCAGCATGGAGGAGACTGCATGGGAGGGAGCTATAAAAAACTCAAAAATATACACAAGAGAAGATGTCAAAATGTTCACTGTGACACAGTCACAGCATACCAATGCCAGGTAAAGCCGCACCACCCACATGAGACTGTGTTCTCCTCCAAGCTCATCGTCACCTTCCCAGCTAGTGAATGAAGGAGTAGGTAGCCAGAGGACATGAGGGAGAAGCCAGGCTGTGTTTCCTTCCACGACTTGGGGTAGAGCTGCCCCAGGCAGGCTCAAGCAGAGGGAGGGAAGAACTTTTAAACTGAATAAGAGCCCAGCATTTTGACGTTAGGCTGGCCTGGGTTGTATTATCATTATTACCCCCAAAGAAATAACCAGAAAAGCTTTGGGAACTTTCTAGGACTTTATCCAGAGGCAGAGAAAAAAGTACATGAACAAAACAAGTTAGAAAGGGGTGGTGGTGAGGAAGGTGGAAATTGTTCTCTATGTGCCCCGCAGAGCAATGGAGCAGGAGCAATGGAGCAGCTCCAGTGGTCAGCAGAAGAAGGACTGCGTTTGTGGGGGTGCTTCAGAAACGCTGTGTAACTTCTTTTGTTAAGTAGATGTCAAGACAAAAACTAGATGTCATATAATCCCATCAGTGATTCTTTGCTACAGAAACTAATTTACTAAAACATCACAGGAAAGTCCCTGGACATGTGAAGTATTCATTGAGCAATCTCTGTCCAGTTCTCCTCAACCTCTCTGCTGGGTTTCCCTCCTCCTTAACTGGCAAATACACTTTGCCAACAGCAAAGATGTCAAAAGCAAATTTCTAGGGCAAAATAATACTAACTCTTGACTGTGAAACTAAAATTCTTAGAGAATACATGAGAACCGATAGCACCAAGTTGGTCATTTGGTCATTTTCTTTAAAAAAAAAAAAAAAAAAAGAACTTCACCGTAAAAAGGATGGAAAAAACAATTAAAAAATAGAGTGATAAGTCAGCTGGAGCTTGAGGAAAATCAAGGGAAAGGAAGAAAGTAGAGATACCCACAAAATTTGAGGGTATACATATGAAGGAAAGGAAGGCTGACAGGCTGGCTCCCAGCTGTTATTTGAAAGTGGCAGCCCTGGGGACAAAAAAGAAAATGGAAAACAGTGGATGGTGTATTTAAAGATAAGATTCTAAGTGGAGTTAAGAGTTTTCTGTGGCCCTGGGAATGGTGTGAGAAGGGGCTCTGGATTTTCCTGTGTCCAGAGTGAGAGGCAGGAGGCAGCTGAATGGTTGCCCTGACCAGCCCCAAGAATTTCCTGATAAAATGAAAGGAAACACATCAAAGCAAAATACTGGGCTATCTGCCAGATGTGCGACTGTGCAGCTGCATCTGTATAGGAGCATCCATGCCATATCCCCATGTTGCGATCGGATGTGCCACTCCCCAGAGCCACCGATGCATCCTCCTGTGCCAAGTGGAAAAAAAGAACACACAAGGACAACAGCTGCTGACAGTAGAGAGAGACTTAAAAGAAGCCTCCAAACGGGACATCCCTCCGCCTGGACCCATCACCTGGCTGAGGTTGTTGCTTTATAATCAGCAACAGCAAGGACGGGAAGCGGAAAAGAAATTCAGATGAACAGCTTTGAACAGACTGTTAGGAATCACTAGATTGGAAGCTCAGAATGAACTGAATTAAGTGATTTATAGATAGTAGGTAGTGGATCAGAGCAGAGATCAGACCAAAATTATAGGAACAAATTCTATTTTCTGCAAGCTGCATCTTACGGACTCTTGTAGCTGTGAAAGGACCCAGCCTCTAGAGAATGCAAAGCTTTCTCTTTTTCTCTGGTGGCGGAGAGAGAGAAGCAAAGTGGAATGGAATGGCTAGGTCCTGACTTCCTTCGTATGATTTTCTTATTCCTCTTCCTTCCTTGATCACATCAGTAAAGAGACAGAAGACAGACTAAGCTACTTAAACTACATTTCTTTGTGATTTCCTTTTTTTATTCCATTGGAATAAAAATGTCTCTACCCCATTCCCTTCTTTTCCATTACATTCTTAAAAAGCTTGCATCAATTTGTTTAAAGGTTATACATCAACCACTCTTAAATTCCTACCAGTTTAAGAACTCCCTGGCAGAACCCAGCTTCCACAAGGAGTTATTTCTTTTCTGAATATTTAAGCAGAATAAAACCATTTACAGATAAAAATATGCAACGGCCACCTTACTTCCTTATGAAATTGAGGGGCTGTCAGTTCCAGCTCCCTCTTACTGAAATGAATATTTGGACTACACCCGTATGAAAATAAAACATCTTGACAGTTTCTCGAGGCTAATGGTGCAGAACCACCTGTATTTAACATTCCGACTTCTACTGCATTAACACGCTTAACTCAGTTTTCTTTATCTGCCAAGGAGAAATGGAACAAAAATCAATATCCTACCCAAAGCACTGATGAGGTTTTATTCCTCCTCAAATCTCAAAGGAATGTCAGACCCCTTTATGGTAAGACTCTCCCTAAACAAATTGCGGGTTGCCACTGTGTGAACCGATGTTGTATGAAATCAAGAGTTGAAATGGTTGCCACCTCGTTATTTACTTTCCATCCTGCAACATATATTTCATGTTCGCGTTAGTGCATTCAGATGCCAAGGAGATAAGTACTTTAACAATCCTAAGACAGAAGTCTATGGAGGCACTTGTTAATAGCTTCAATACATTTCCTTGTGTTGTAAATTTCAGCTTTCATATCTTTCCAAGAAGTTCCTCCCACTATTTTGGCAGTGAATGAACTTGCCAGGAGGCCTGCTCTCCATCCTCCCTTTCTTCTTACTTCATCTCCCACTCGGACCCAGGCCCAGCCTTCCTGAGGCACAAGCTGCACACTGGGATCCCTCCCCAGCTGCAGGCACCCTCTGGGAGCCTTGCCCACTCATGCCCAAGGAAAGGGGTCAGGCAAGGCTGGTGCTGCTATGGGAATGAGGTGGTGGCTCCTCCTTAGTTATATCGCTCTAGGCTGATTCTCTACCTCTCAAAGTGGAAAGCATGTTTGCCTAGACCCTTCTCAACTTCCAATGGTCATTCATACTTCAGCTACTTCTTGAACCTCAGCTTCTTCTTCCCTGAGTTGCACTGGCTGATTAACTGTCCTATTCCTGCCCCAGAATTTATCTGATTCTTGATATTTGTAGAACTTCCCCCTACCCCAGCCTAGGAATGCTCTTGGTCCTAGTCAGTTCTTCCTGCCATTTCACCCTTGCCATTTAAACACCAGGGGCATGTGCCCTGTGTTTTGAGTGTGCACTTTATCTGTTAGATCAATGGTCAGCAAACGTTCCCTGTAAAAGGCCAGAGAGTACGTTTTTGTTGTTGTTGTTGTTGTTGTTGAGACAGAGTCTTGCTCTGTTGCCCAGGCTGGAGTGCAATCGTGCAATCTCAGCTAACTGCAAACTCCGCCTCCCAGGTTCAAGTGATTCTCCTGCCTCAGCCTCCTGAGTAGTTGGGATTACAGGCACGCACCACTACACCCAGCTAATTTTTGTATTTTTAGTAGAGATGGGGTTTTGCCATGTTGGTCAGGCTGGTCTCGAACTCCTGACCTCAGGTGATCCACCTGCCTCTGCCTCCCAAAGTGCTTAAATTACAGGCATGAGCCACTGCACCTGGCCAAAAGTGAGTATCTTAAGCATTATGGGCCATGCCATCTCTATCCTAACCACTCAGTCCTGCCTTTGGAGTGTGAAAGCCACCCTAGCCCATAAGTAAACAAATGAGCCTGGCAGTGTTCCAAGAAAATCTTATTTATGGACAGTTGAAATTTGAACTTCATCTACATTTCACCTCGTAAAACATTATTCTTCTTTTGTTTTTCAAAAAATACATTTAAAGATGGAAAAGCAATTTCATATTCCTGTATGAAAACAGGAATGGGGCTTCGTTTGCTTGGTCTCTGCGTTAGGGATTTCCAATCAGTTTCTTTAGCAGGTGGCAGAGTAGATGTGCAAAAAGTAGTTATATTGTGAATTAGTTTTTTTAAAAAAAGGATAAAGAAATGAACGATGGAATGAAGGACTGAATGGTAAAATGAAAGGATTAATGAAGAAATGAAGGAATGAAGAACGAAATACCTATGAAAATTATTTGCTCCAAGGAACTCTGAAAATGTCTTTCATCATTTTTCCTTTTAATTCCAGTCTCCATTTCCAGCTCTAGAATACCCTATATCCAGTCTTCCTCGCCATGTCCCATTCACTCATTCAATAAATGCTTATTGGACACCTGCTAAGGTACCACCAGGCCTACTGCCAGGCACTGAGAATAGAACAATGGAGAAGACAGGCCCCATCCTCAGGGAGCTCTAGCCCTAGAAGGGCTTTAATAAGTGAGCAAGAAATCATATTACCATACGAAATGTCTATGAAATGGTTCAGGGTACTCTGGAATCACATGGGATGTTACCAGAGTCCAGATGGAATTAGGCTTCAGAAAGATTTAGGAATTCAAGATCAGCCTGGGCAACATAGTGAGGACACTGTCTCTATAAAAAAAAAAAAAAAAATAGAAAAAATTAGCCAGATGTGGTGTGAGTGCCTGTAGTCCTAGCGACTCAGGAGGCTGAGGTAAGGGGATCCCTTGAGCCTGGGAGGTCCAGGCTGCAGTGAGTCATGATTGTACCACTGCACTCCAGCCTGGGTGACCGAGCAAGACTCTGTCTCAAAAAAAAAAAAAAAAGGATTTAGGGAGGTCAAGGGAGGTGGGCTAGGTGGACACTGTGACTTCTGTGACTTCCACCAAGACAGGACTCCCTTGCTTTTTGATCAGACAAAACTCATGTAAGTCAGTAGGTAAATTCTGGGATCCTCAACAGGACAGAGCCCAAATGACATGCTATGCACTGAATTTTGATGTCTCTCCCCTACCCCAAATAAGCTGAAATCCTAATCCTCAATGTGGTGGTGTTTGGAGGGGGATCTTTGGGAGGTAATTACATCGTGAAGGTAAAACCCTCATGAATGAGATTATTGCCCTTATGAAAACACGAGAGGTCATTTTTCTCTTCACCATGTGAGGATACAAGGAATAAGCTGCTACCAGCAAACCAGGCTGAGTGCAAACCAGACATCACATCCGCCTTAGTTGTGGACTTCCCAGCGTCCAGAACAGTGAGAAATATATGTTTGTTGTTGAGGCCATTCAATTCATGATATTCTGTTTTAGTAGCCCAAATTGACTAAGACAGATTCTCCTAAGGTTCAAAAGACTTATCAGAGTTCTCTTACAAGCTCTTTAATCATCAATCTGCATGTTTGTTGTTTATAAATCCCAAGAAGAATTTGAGATAAATTTTAATCTTAAAACACATGTAAAATATTTTCTTCAAACAAAGAAAAATCATGCGCAGTTGCCATGTGTTTTAACGAAAGATACAGAGAGGTTCTCAAAAGGGGTGTTTCTTGCACGGCTCTTAGATAAAAGCTAGGGAAACAGCATTAAATCTTAACAGAGTGGAAGCATTTCTAAAAGGGACTAAGATAATACGGACCAGACACATGGCTTTCTGCAGAGCAAACTCAATCCTGGGCCTGAGCTCAAAGAATGTAGATGAATGGATGTTTAACATGAACCCTCAACAGCCTCTTACATCACGTCTCCAGCCAGCTTCTGGCAAGTGCTGAATTGTAGCAAATTCATGATGGGTTTCCCTGATGAGTTCCTGAAGTGTCAGTGGACCCTGCTTTAATCACTGAAAGGCAAAGGCAGCCTTCCGGGGAGGTAGACAAAGCCATACATAGTGCAGTGGGAGAGGCAGGAAAGCCCACTACTCAAAAACATCTGCATGCATCCAGGTGCCACAGAGCTGCAAGCCTTCCATTAGAGCAAACCTCATCACATCACTGCCCCTGCTCAGCTTTCTCCAGGGATTCCCTATCAACTTCCAAATAAAATCCACACCCCTTGGAGTGATATAAAGGGATCTTCAGAGAAAAAAATTAAGTTAGATCTCTACCTCATGCTTTAAACCAAAATAATTTCCAGATGGGTTGAAGAGTTAAATGTAAGAAATAAAACCTAAAAGAACTTGAAAAAAGTATACATGAGTAAGCATTCTCTGATCCAGGGATTGCAAAGATTTACTAAACATACGAGCAAAAAAAGGAAAAGGTGGATAGATTGGACCATATAAAAATTAGGAAGGTCTATATATCACAAAAATGAAGCCAATGAAATCAAAAGGTGGGTAGCAAATAGGGGAAAATCTTTTACTACATGAGGAAGGGCTAATGTCTTTAAAATTAAAGTAGCTCTTTACAAAGAAATGAGAGAAAAAAATGCAATAGAAAATAAAGGGATATAAGATATGAACAAAGAAGAAATAGGAATTTATTGGTCTGTTCAACAAATATTTGTGCTTACTCTATGCCACAAGGTGTTATAGGTGTTGTACGGCACACAGTGTCCTGCTGCTGGGAGTGGTGGCTGTCTGGGGCAATGTCTGAGTCCCTATCTAGACGTTTCCTCCAGCAAAAGCAGCTGACTGATATGGTTTGGATCTGTGTCCCTGCCCAATTCTCATGTCAAATTGTAATTCCCAATGTTGGAGGTGGGGCCTGGTGGGAGGTGATTGGATCATGGGGGTGGTCCAGGAGATAGTTTAGCACTGCCTTCTGGCGCTGTTTTTCATGACAATGAGTGAGTTCTCACAAGACCTGGCTGTTAAAGTGTGCAGTACCTCCCCCCTCTCTCTCTTCCTCCTGTTCCGGGCATGAAAATGTGCCTGCTTCTCCTTAGCCTTCCACCATGATTGTTAAGTTTCCTGAGGCCTCCCCAGAAACAAAAGCCACTATGCTTCCTGTATAGCCTGCAGAATTGTGAGCCAATTAAACCATTTTTCTTTATAAATTACCCAGTCTCAAGTATTTCTTTATAGCAATGTGAAAACAGACTAACACACTGCCTCTCCCAAGGTACGTCCCTCCTTTGGGAGAGCCTGCACCCAACGGCCGGCCCAAGGAGGAGCTACAAAGGGTGGGTCTCATTGCCTTGAGTCAGGATAACACTAAAAGCCACCCCAGCTCCCAGTCCAGCTTCTCCCCTGCCCTGTCTGGTTGGCTCACTCTTTCAGGTGATATACTGAGATTGCTGCCCAACAGGCATTAGGCAGCCAATCTATCTCAGGTCTCTTTCCAGGTAACTTGATGTAAGGTAAGTGTTCAGCTTACCCAGTCATCAAAGAAACACAAAGGGAAGCAATGAAATGCGCTTTTGCCTATTCAGTTAAAAAATATATATTTTTAAATGAAAATACCTGATATCTCTTAAGGAAGAGGTGCTCTTCTATCAGCCTGATGGGATGCAAATTCATATCACTTTTCTGAAGGACAGTTTAGCACCATGTGGCAAGCTCCTATGAAAACACAGAGGTTACTCTGATGTTTCAAATTCTAAAGACTTCTCTCCCGGAAACATTTGTCAATAAGGTGACTTTCGTTTTAGACAAGCTGAGTTCGAGGGGAACATATCTAGTAAGATCAAAGACTCCATCAAAAGAAGAATTAGTTAGTAAATTATGGCACCTACCTAGTATCAGCCATTCAACACCATTTACAACATACTCATGACATGGAAAAATATTCACAAGGCTTTTTAAAATTTCTTTTTTATGAAGATGGGGGTCTCGCTATGTTGCCCAGGCTGGTCATGAACTCCTGGGCTCAAGCAATCCTCCCACCTCAGCCTCCCAAAATGCTGGGAGTACAGTTGTGAGCCACTGCGCCCAGCATCACAAGGCTTTAAGCTTAACAGATGGTTAAGAAAATTGCAGGTGTAGTATGAGCTCAGTTTTTATAACTTACATGTAGGAAGACCTTGAAGTTTAGTTTAAAATGGGGTAACAAGCTGGGGCCTATAAAAAAGAAATTGAGTTTATGGGTGTATTACACTTGGCTGAAGTAGAATTTAAAATTTAAATAATTTGCATGGGGTTTTTGGTGGGTCAAGGGGAGGGCAGATATACACTCTGCGTTTGCATTGCACCACAGTCCCCACTACTCTCTATTACCTGTTATTTTTTTTCCTTTCCTAATTATTCAAGGCATTGAGTTTCTGATTCTGATTTAAAACTGCAAGCAAAAGAAGGAAAGTGATTCACAGGAAAATGGTTCTTGTATTGTCAGCGAAAAGGCTCTTGTTTTGTCAGCAAAACACTTTACCGAACTGCTTTGGTTGTGGAAAGATACCCTGTAAAGGCAGGTTAATTTGGTAACTTTGGCATGCAGATAGATGTTGGTTTCACTTACTGCAGTAGGAACAGCAGAGGGGAAATTGATTTCTGGAGGGGAGATGGTGACTTCAAAGGAACATATGTCCAGCCTGGGGTGCTTGGGAGATAGTCAACTAAAGATACCCTATGAGAAGGAGTATCTGCAGGCCTGAATTTCTGTGTGGAGATGGTTACTGACACCTTCGGTAAGAGTGAAAACATCAACACGTGCATAATGTTAGCAGAGGACATAGAACCAAGCCCTGAGAAAATGATGTTTCTGTTGTTGCTGTTGTTGTTTTTTGAGACAGAGTCTCGCTCTCTCACCCAGGCTGGAATGCAGTGGTGCGATCTAGGCTCACTGCAAGCTCTGCCTCCCGGGTTCACGCCATTCTCCTGCCTCAGCCTGCCTAGTAGCTGGGACTACAGGCGCCCGCCACCCCGCCCAGCTAATTTTTTTGTATTTTTAGTAGAGACGGGGTTTCACGGTGGTGTCTATCTCCTGACCTAGTAATCCGCCCGCCTCGGCCTCCCAAAGTGCTGGGATTACAGGCGTGAGCCACCGCGCCCGGTGAAAATGATGTTTTAATTCTCATGTTCCTTGACCAGGATCAGCTTGCAAAAATATGGACGACTCCTTCTCAAAGGACTCTTTTCCTGAGGTTTCACAGACACAACCTTCTGATTTCTCTCTCTCTTTTTTTTTTTTTTTTTTTTTTGAGACAAGATCTCACTCTGTCACCCAGCCTGGAGTGCAGTGGTACCATCATGGCTCACTGTAGCCTCAACCTCCCTTGGTTCAAGCCATCCCACCTCAACCTCCCAAATAGCAGGGACTACAGGTACATGCTACCAAGTCCAACTAAATTTACTTTTTATACAGTAGGGGTTTCATCATGTTGCCCATGGACCTCCTGGGCTCCATTGATCCTCCTGCCTTGGACTCCCAAAGTGCTGGGATTACAGGAGTGAGCCACTGCACCTGGCCTGAGTTATCTTTTGGGGCAGAGCAAAGCCCAGCCTGAGTTATCTTCCAGGGCAGAGTAAAGAAGGGTCCATAAGGGATGGGACAACCAGGAAAGTGTCAGAGAGGCTAATAAAACACATGTTTCAAAATGGAAGTAATAAATCAGCTGTAACAAATGATTCAGAAAATGAAAGAGAGTTTAGGATTTTCAAAAGCATTTCTTGATGTTAGCAATAAGGAGGGATTTTCGCAACCTTGGGAAGAGGAGCTTTGAGGGAGTGAAAAATGTCAGAGATGTGGGGAAAGAGTGGGAGGTGAGGAAGAGGTGATAGCAGGTAATGATAGCTCCTTCAAGATGAAATTGTGAATAGCAGTATATAAATTTTGCAGAACCTTGATACTCATGTATACTCATTAACGTTTATGAGTGTGTGTGTGTGTGTGTGTGTGTGTGTGTGTGTGTGTGTGTGTGTGTGCATTCTCTATATAATGGCCAAGAGCAGGGGTTGGCAAATGTTTTCTGTTTAGGGCAGACAGTAAATATTTTAGGCTTTGTGGGCCACGTGGACTGTGCCACAACTATTTATGTCTGACATTGTAGCATTTTTACAGTACATCATTTTCTTCTCTCTTATGACTTTCTTTAGATCAGTGGTTCTCAAAACTTTAGTTTTGAGTGCATCAAAATCACTTGAATACCTTTGTTAGAAACAGACTGCTGAGCCCCTCCCTGGGAGTTTTTGATTCAATAGGTCTAGGGTGGGGGCCTAAGAATTTGCATTTCTAACAAGCTCCCAAGAGATGCTGCTGGTTCAGGGACCATACTTGGACAATCACTGCTCTTGTTTTCAGCAATGAATGTTAGATCTCCCATTAAGACTGAAGTCATCCACGGAACAGGCCATGTTTTCTATTTCTTTTAAGGTTAACCCCACTCTCTCAGGTAACTTTACACAGTTCAACATGTATGAAACATACTCTGCTGCCTTCCCAATGTGTAATAGCCTGCCAGCAGAGGTAAAGCTAATATGTAAGTATTGACACTATTCTTCCCCATATATATAAAAAGGTCTCAGCTGTCAAAGCAGCAGAGGATCATCTAAATACTTCAATTCAGTGGTGTGCTGATAAATGTTTAACAGCCAATTGGAAGGCAGGGAGCAGGGAGGTGCTGATTTGTAACATTTGCCAATTTCTGTTGTGTAAATGCTCCTCCCTTGGCCAAGTTCAAGCTACCAAGGCGATGCCTCTAAAGTCAGTGTTAGAAAAATATGTACACCGTGGATTCGTGGCAGCTAGGATAAGCAGGGTCCAGCCCAGCACCTTATCACCTCCCTCAGCATCCCCAGGAAGAAAGGCATGGGCAGAGAAATCACTGCTGCTGAATGCTCAGTGGCTCCACCCAGCTCAGCACCTGGCCTGTCTGGTTTTCACACTGGGTTCTGAAACTCTGAAATATGGAATGTTAAGACTCCTCTTCCAGTGGCTTCAGTGAAAACCAGTTTAAATTGTACAGCCACACAAAGCCCATCCTAGGAGCCTTGTCTCTGCCAACCCCCTCCATTTGCTTCTCTTTTCCAGTGTTCCAAGAGGAAAGAAGGCTGAGTATAGGCAGCAGTGGACCCAGGTTTTGTTTCAGGTAGGATGGCAGGAGCTGATTCAGTTCTTAGGACCTCTGAGGAAGAACAAGCACAACATGCTCTTGTGGCTTTGCCTCTACTGGTTCTAGCCATCTGGGCTTCAGAAATGTAAAAGGTACAGAGCAGAGCTCTCAACTCCAGCTGCTCATTAAAATCTCCTGAGTAGTGTTGCTAATTCTTTTAATATAAAAGCACCAATATCCACCCCATATCTTCTGATTTAACTCATCGGGAGTGAGGCTTGAGTATTTTTAATACATGTTATTAACATTCAGCTAGGG
This sequence comes from Hylobates moloch, assembly GCF_009828535.3. Lineage (NCBI taxonomy): Eukaryota > Metazoa > Chordata > Mammalia > Primates > Hylobatidae > Hylobates > Hylobates moloch. Next base: position 44,881,677 of record NW_026652294.1, read on the forward strand.
TTAAGAATGCCTGAGCTGGGGCAGAGTCATTGACCTATTGTCCAAAAGGATGGAGATCCCAAATAGTCCAACCCCCATTTAAAAGATGAGAAAACTGGCCCAGCATGGTGTCTCAGGCCTGTAATCCCAGCACTTTGGGAGGCCAAGGCAGGAGGGTTGCTTGAGCCCAAGAGTTCAAGACCAGCCTGAGCAACATAGTGAGACTCTGCCTCTACCAGAAAAAAAAAAAAAAAAAAGGAAAAAAAACCTTAGCTGGGCATGGTGGCATGCTCCTACAGTCCCAGCTCCTCAGGAGGCTGAGGTGGGAGGATTGCTTGAGCCCAGGAGATTGAGGCTGCAGTACGCTATAATCGTGCCACTGCACTCCAGCCTGGGTGACAGAGCGAGATCCTGTCTAAAAAAAAAAAAAAAAAAAGAAAAGAAAACACCTCATATTCCTTTTCCAAACTTTCTCCTCTGTTCCCTGTATAAAACAGAAGAAAAAGAAAAGAAAGATGAGAAAACTGGAAAGCAGAAAAGCTTATGGATTTGTCTATGATCACAGGGCTAGTTAATTGCACCAGTAGGCTTAGAATCTGTTCTCTGTGACTTCTAGTCAAGTGCTTTTGCTGATGCACCATACTGATTCTTGTGGTCTGAGAAGCAATGACATTAAACACATTTGACCTCTTTGAACTTTCCTCTGACAAGGGCTTGGGCGCTCAGGTACTCAGCCCAGGGCCCTTTATTTCCATAAGGAAGTTCCTAATGTTTCTGTTAGAAGAAGACAAAACAGGGCTTGATATTGCTTCCTGCCCGCATCAGTAGTAAGTTGTCTTTGAAACATCTTTCTCCTCCAGTCTCAGAAAATTTTTTTTTGACTTGGCATGCTCACAAATTTAAAAAAAAAAAAAAAGGATGATTAAATTTGCTTTTAAGTTACCAAATGCACCATGCAGGTCTGTAATTGACCATGAGAGTGTCGGGGAAAATATGATCTATGCCCTATAAATCAGGAAACCTTAAACAGGCTCTCTAATCGTAAATGCCGATCCTGGCAGTGTCCAAAAAGGCTCATGTTTATAAATTGTTCCCTGATGTTTTAAGTAAGTGCACAAACACAAATCATACTAAGGACTTCAGAAAAGACTTAGCTGTGTGGCAATTTATTATAAGCAGTGTAATTTTCATCAGTCAGGCAGCCATAGACTGTAATTACCTCTCTACCGAAAGAGTTACAATTGCTTTCATTACATTTTCCTAGTCATGTGCTTCTCTGGATTGCCACAGAGACACTGGATGGAAAATGCATTTATTTATTGTTAGTCCTCCTAATGGCTCATTACTTGGTTTCTAAAGATGTTATCAAGTCACTTGCTTTCCCCACTCTTCCCCACCCCCGCCAGTGACATTTATAGAAGACAAAAGAGACACAACTTGAAAACCGACAGCACATGTCAAGCACCCGAAAACTGCCCAGCATCTACAGACAACCAGCTCTGGTTTGAGGAGTCCCTGTTAGGCTGGCTAAAGTTCAAATGCTGAAGATTAATTAAAACCACACTCCATTGAACACAACTACCAGCCTCCCAGTCACAACAGTAAAAGAAACCGCATTTTGTGCCCTAGAGTTAGAGCTTTACAGGAACAGTTAGAGGACTGGGAAAGCGGTCTCCAATCCTGTCTCCCACATGGGCGGGTGCATTTAATTAGAGGTCCATGTCACACCTTGGACTTCAAACAGGCAAAGGCAAGGGATGTATTCATCCCTCTCCTAGCCCCATTACCTCCCAATGCCATGAAGATAAAACTGGAGACAGAGATGGTGAGTTGGGAGGGTGGGAATGAATTGGTTGAAGAGTAGACCCTGTCTACACAGTGGCGGATGAGTTTTATCAAGCCAAATCATTCTGTCAGTCATTGAGAAGGGGTTTGCTTCTTGCTTAGAGGAAGAGACAACTGTGGGTCACACGTTCCATAGAAATCTTCCCACGTGTGTGCTCATCTCTTCCCTGCTGTGTGCTCATAACTCTGCCACTCAGTAGCTATGACTCTGAGCAAGACATTTAACCTTGGCGAACCTCTGCTCCCTGAAGAGCTACTAAGGAGTCAACAATGGGAATTCAAAACTGTTGCTATTTCCACTGTCAGATCAAACTTGGGGCACATGAGAAAGGGAAGGAGCTATGTGCAAACTCCAGGAGAATTCCTTTCTGTGTGGTTTTTCTTCTTGTTTTTACCTTTCACTTATTTATTTTTATTTATGTTTATGTTTTAATTTTACTTTAAGTTCCAGGATACGTGTGCAGAATGTGCAGGTTTGTGACATAGGTATACATGTGCCATGGTGGTTTGCTGTACCTGTTTTTACCTTTTAAATTGGAATCTATGTCACTACACACAGAAGTAGGAACCCTACCTAGGAACTCCTCTGTAGTAGTGTTGAGAAAAGAGACGGTGTACTATATAGTCTAGAAACACTGAATGCTAAAATTTTAAATCTCAGAAGGATGTGAGTAATATTGTCCATTCTAGTGTTCTTTTTTGTTTTTTTTGTTTGTTTGTTTGTTTGAGACAGATTCTCGCTCTGTCACCAGGCTGGAGTGCAGTGGCATGATCTTAACTCACTGCAACCTCCACCTCCCGGGTTCAAGCGATTCTCCTGTCTCAGCCTCCCGAGCAGCTGGGATTACAGGAGCCCGCCACCACGCCCAGCTAAGTTTCGTATTTTTAGTAGTGATGAGGTTTCACCATGTTGGCCAGGATAGACTCGATCTCTTGACCTTGTGATCCACCCACCTCAGCCTCCCAAAATGCTGGGATTACAGGCGTAAGCCACCATGCCTGGCTGTGTTCTTATTTTATAATTAAGAAAAATAAGCCCCAGAGAAGCTCAGTAATATGTCAGAGTCACAGAACTGCTTAATCACCAGTACACCAACTACCAGTCTAGACTTCACCCTACCTTATCCCTTCCTGACACACCTGGGTGAGTGACAGGGCTGCGGTAAGGAATACAATTCTCCTGACTTGGTTCCTGCACATCACAGAGTACCCATCTTCTTGAGCATGCATTGAAAGTAGCTTAAAACAGGGGATCCAGTAAATGTTGGCTAAATCCGGATGCTCTGTTTTCCTTCTAGAGCCCTCCCTTAGAATTACTCATAGGTCTGAACCTGGGAATAAAATCATACTTTTCCCATTAAGATGGAGCCCTGAGGATGCCTGCCATGTAGCATGAGCCATGGCCAGGCATGCATGTCCACTTTGTGGTCAGCCACTGGGAAGCCTAGGAGTGGACTTATCCCCCCTTGAACTACTTCCCGTGAGAGTGGGGGACAGTCCAATTTCATTCCACTTTAAGGAGTCCCCACTGGCTGTGCCACAAATGGTTAAAACTAATCCAAAGGCCAGGTGGGGTGGCTCACTCCTGTAATTCTAGCACTTTGGGAGGCCGAGGTGGGCAGATTGCTGAGCTCAGGAGTTCAAGACCAGCCTGGGCAACACAGTGAAACCCCATATCTACTACAATACAAAAAATTAGCCAGGCATGGCAGCATGCACCTGTAGTCCCAGCTACTCTGGAGGCTGAGGCAGGAGAATTGCTTGAACCTGGGAGGCAGAGGCTGCAGTGAGCTGAGATCACGCCACTGCACTACAGCCTGGGTGACAGAGCAAGACTCTGTCTCAAAAAAAAAAAACAAAAAAAAACTAATCCAAAATGCTCCCCAGTGACAGGGCTAGGCATAAACTCATACTTTATAAGGCTGGTTCATTCAGGGTAAAAATTTCTGCTTTGTATTTGTCAAATGGAAGAGCTCTTGCTGTTGGATGAGTCTGTCACTTCTGCAGAAATCCTATACCCTCCATTTCCTCCCATTTGCTTGCATTTCACAAATGGCCACATCATTTTGTCAAATTGTGGAGCCACTTGGAAATTGGGCATAGAGTTTTGCATAATCATTCATGTCATGCCTGTGACACTCTGTGATTATACATAATGGTCTCTGAGGAGTCCTGCTGCAGGGGAATGCTACCTGGTCTGCCTCAGAGCCAGGTCTCATTACAAGCATTTTATAGAGTAGGACACTGAGGGAAAATAGCTACATCTATAGCCCCTGTGTAGACAAGCAGGAAAAGCAGGAAGCTCAGTGGTTAGGCAGTGGGTTAATGTCAGGAAAATGAAATTGTAGACTTGTCTGAAATTAACCTTCTTAAAAATTATTTCAGTTCAATTGACTTCTGTGCCTAGATACAAAGGCCAAATTTCACTAAAATTTCACAACAAAGAAACAAAAGTTAGTTTTTGCTGCAAGACAGTTTCTCTTCTCTGAAGGAAAAGACTTAAGCATTTGTTAAGGATGGAAAGACGTCATTAACAGTAGGTCTTGGGTGATGGGTACATAGGATTTCATTACTATCCTCTTCACTTCTCTGTATAATTGATACTTTTTATATTAAAACTTTTTCTTATAAAACATGTAATGTATCTCTTTGGTTGTGTTGTTGGAATGTTTGACCCTATATTGAATTTCAGACTGTGTAGAAAAATAAATGTACCCCAGCAAATCCCAAAGAAGCCAAATCTCCATAAAGATGGGGCAATGAAAGAACAAAGGCATTTTGTGTCTCCTTTTCTGGGAAGGGCCCCATGGAGGCAGCAAATCACCAGAGAAGAGAAGGCAGCATGGTATGTCAAGGTACATGAGTTGTATACAGTCTTGTAGACTTTCCCAGAATCTGCCTTAGTCACGGAGATGCAAAATGGGTCACACACACCCGGGAGTGGCAAAGACACTGTAGAAATGTCTATTGCACCAGAAGGGACCACACAAGAGAAACAGGAAACAATCTCTGGCCGGGCGGGTGACTCACGCCTGTAATCCCAACATTTTGGGAGGCCGAGGCAGGCGAATCATGAGGTCAGGAGTTCGAGACCAGCCTTGCCAACATGGTGAAACCCCGTCTCCACTAAAAATACGAAAAATTAGCTGGGCGTAGTGGTGGGCACCTGTAATTCCAGCTACTCAGGAGGCTAAGGCAGGAGAATCACTTGAACCAGGGAGGCGGAGGTTGCAGCAAGCCAATATTGCGCCACTGCACTCCAGCTCAGGTGACAGAGCAAGACTCCATCTCAAAAAAAAAGAAAGAAAGAAAGAAAGAGAAAGAAAAAGAAAGAAAGAAAGAAAGAAGAAAGGAAGAAAGAAAGAAAGAAAGAGAAAGAAAGAAACAATCTCAGCAAATGCTGTGTAGCAAGATGACATCAAGGGCATGATGTCCCTAGAACATCAATGGAACCCCAAGAAACAGGAAGAAAATTTCCTGAAATGACAAGCATTATCTTTCCAATAGCCAGGTAGTAGATATTGAAATAAATCAGGTTATAGAAAAATAAAATTGCATTTATTGCACAACTGATTGTGTAAACTGAGATTATTCACCCCTGCCACACGTGCCTTCCCAGAGAGTCACCATCTCTCCCCCTCTGAATGCTACTCAATTCTCAAGTTTCTGTCTAAAAACCACTTCTACCATAGATCCTTCTTTAAGGACTCTAACCCGTACTGACATCGTTTGGATATTCTCCCCTCAAAATTTCATGTTGAGGTCGGTACAGAGGCTCATGCGTATAATCCAGCACTTTGGGAGGCTAAGGCAGGTGGATCACTTGAGCCAAAGTCAAGACCAATCTGAGTAACATGGCAAAACCTCATCTTTACAAAACATACAAAAAGTCAGGCATGGTAGTGCACACCTGCAGTCCCAGTTACCCCAGAGGCTGAAGTAGGAGGATCATCTGAGCCCAAGAAGTCAAGGCTGCAATGAGCTGTGATCAGGCCACTGCACTTCAGCCTGGGTGACAGAGTGTGACTCTGTCTCAAAAGAAAAAAAAAAATCTCATGTTGAAATTTGATCCCCAATGTTGGAGGTGGGGCCTGGTGGGAAGGGTTTGGGTTATGGGAGTGGATCCTTCACGGCTTGGTTCTGTCCTTGGAATAGTGAGTGAGTTCTTATGAGATGTGATTGAGTAAAAGTGAGTAACACCTCCCCTCCCTGACCTTTCTCTTGCTCCCACTCTGACCATATGAGACACACCTGCTCCTTTTTCACCTTGCCCTATGGTTGTAAGCTTCCTGAGGCCTCCCCAGAAGCCAAGCAGATGCCAGCATCATGCTTCCTGTACAGCTGCAGAACTGTGACCCAACTAAACTTTTTTTCTTTATAACTTAGCTAGCCTCCGATATTTCTTTATAGTAATGTGAGAACAGCCTAACACACCTACTTAATCCTTAATTCTCTCCTCTCTTAATTTCTATAATACCTCCTCTGTGCCCTCAGGTTTCAGAGCTTGTGTGTCTCCCTGCTCACTCTCGTCTCAGGTGCTAGACTTACTTTTCCATATATTGTAAATTCTACAGAACTGGGATTGCATTGTATATTTTGAAGACTGCCCTAACTCAGTTTAACACCCATCTTTACTTACAATCTTCTCTAGTGATTACAATCTGTATCATCATCATGCCTAATATTTATAATGTCTATATTACGGTTACCATATTGGGATATTATTGGCATTGTGCCTATTTGATATTTAATTATAACAGTATACACAATATCTCTCTGTTAGTGAAACCACAGAGCGATAGCAATCTCTATAAGATGCCATGGGAAGTGGCAGACACTTTCATTTGTGTTTCTACTCCTGGTCTTGGGTCCTTCCATCTTTGTTCATCTCTGCTCTAGAAGAGAAAGAAATGCTACACTTACTGTTCCAGCCTCCCCTGCAGCTAGTAGCTGCCAGGAGATACCAGCTTGGTCAATGAGATGGAATACAAAGTTTGCTGGGGACTTCTGGGAAAGCTTTTACTCTTCCCAATATTGGGAACCAATGTGCCTGCAAACCTCTTCTTTTTCCTTCTTCCTGCCTGTCTTGTGGATTCTGGATGTGATACCTACATTTGGGGTAGTGACCTTGTGATCATGAAGAGGAGGGAAAAGAAATGGCTGAGTTTCTGGTTTGACTTCACTGAGCAGCTGAACCAATGCTGGCAGCCATGTACGTCCAGACTTCTTGCTGTATGAGAAAACACAGCCTATTTTCCTAAATCATTGTTGATGGGAATTTCTTTTGTAGCAAAAAGCATTTTGATATAGAAGACATCATATATTTAAGAACATCCTAACGGCAAATAGAAGAGCTTCAGGAAAGACAGTGGCATGGCAAAGAGAATTCAACCTAACCTCTAGGAAAGTGATCGAAAAGGATGGAGTAATAGCAAAATAGGAGGAATATTTTATCAATCCCAGACTTCAGAAAGCTCGCTGTTATCTGCTTCATACTTCATAGAATTTCTACTCAACGTAGAATGGAAGAGAATAGAATAAATGAGGTGACTGTAGGCAATGCACAACTTCGCCTTCTGAGAAATGGTGTGATCATCTACAACTGAGTAATGACAATCCCAACAGAACCACTCTATTAGAACATTCCATAACTTAGAGAGGCAAGAGTGGGCCAGGAGGGAAATGGAGGCTACTCTAGTTGAAACAATATAAAACAAAATAACTAGCAAGAAAGTATATGAAACAGAAAGCACATAGAGTGACAGAGGTAAGACTAGACAATTTAGTTGTGAATTTAAGTGAAAATGAAAGCTCCATTATTTGAAGAATAATCACTCTTTAATCAAGAAATATTTATATCTATAATTAGTTATAGTACTCCTTACCTAAAAAATAGTCTATATGGTGACTATGGTAGTAGTACCACAAACTGAATTTGTCAAAATTTGCAGGATCATGTACCTCAGAGGGTGACTTTCTTACTGTATGTAAATAGTGCCTCAGAAAGAAAAAAAAAAAAAAACATATCATTTAAGCTTAAAGAAATCCAGAATGGTTGATAATAAAAGTATAGAAAAAGGTATATGAAGAATAGAAAACAAAAAGAAAGTAGAGAATGTAATAATTTCAGGAAAAGTGTAATTCAAGCAAAAAATATTAAATGTACTTTGGGAGGCCAAGGCAGGCAGATCACTTGAGGTCAGGAGTTGGACACCAGCCTGGCCAACATGGCGAAACTCTGTCGCTACTAAAAATACAAAAATTAGCCAGGCATGGTGGTATATGTCTGTAATCTCAGCTACTAGGGAGGCTGAGGCAGGAGAACTGCTTGAACCCGGGAGGCGGAGGTTGCAGTGAGCTGAGATCACACCACTGCACTCCAGCCTGGGCAACAGGGCAACACTCTGTCTCACAAAAAAAAAAAAAAAAACAGAAAAGAAAAGATATTAAATGTAGAAGAGTCATATTTTGTTGACAAAGAATGCAACCTACAGTAAAGACATAGATATAAATCTTTATGTACCATAATATAGCATTGAAACATAGCATTAAACAGAAAGTGACAATGACAATCATCTTGAGAAAATTTAACATACTTCTATAAGTTAATGACACAGATTAAGTAGGCCAAAAACAAGATTATAGAGTAGTTTAATAATATGATCAATAAGGTTGAATTAACCATTTATCAAACGCTGAAAATTAGTAGTAAACTTTTATTAAGGATGTACGAATATTGATCATGTATTAGAGCCATCCTTCAATAAATAAAGTGTCAGATTTTTCAAATGTAAACATGAGACGGGCTCTGTTTTCTGTTTACAATACCATAAAACCCAATGTTCTTAATAAAAATATTTTAACATCACCTGAAAATATGAGGAGGGAAATCTTTATTAAACCCCTTGGGCCAAAGGGCAAAATAAAAAAATATTAGAAAATACGTCCAATATGAACACTGCATATTAAGCTTTTCTGGGGTTTCTGGCACTGCTCAGAGAAAAATTCCTAATCCTTACATGCTTTCCTTATTTTCTTATAAATAATTCCTTATTTACATTCTTTCCTTGCAAAACTATGAAATGAAAATAAACTATGTAGTTACTTAAGGGAATTAGGAAAAAGGAGTAATGGAACAAATCGAGAAAGCAAGAAGAAAATAATAAACCCCAAAATAATAAAAGTAGACACTATTGAGTTAGAGAACAGAGAGTGAGAGAGAGAAAACTTGATAATTAAATTCAGATGATGGTTCTCAGAAATATCAATACAATACAGAGAAGGACAAACGTTTTCTGTAAAGGGCCAACTAGTAAATATTATAGGATCTCTGTCATGTATTATTGTTTGTGTCATATATTAATGTCTGTCACAGTATATTATTTGGTTGTTTACAACTCAAAAAAAAATGTAAAAGCCAAAAAACAGGCTGTAACCCAGATTTGGCCAGCTGGCCTTAGTTTGGCAGCTCCTAGTGCTTCTCAACCCTAGCTAAATATTAAAACACCAGAGTACTTTAAAAAGAAATACCTGTGCCCGGGCCCACCCTAGACCAGTTAAATTTAAAGCTCTGTGTTGAAACTGAGCAGTGGTGGTATTGAAAAACACCCCAGCTAGTCCCAATGTTCGGTCATAGTTGGGAATCATTGCAACAGACCAGAGGTCCTCAATGTGTGCTCCTAGGACTAGCTCAGCATCACCTGGGAACTGGTTGGAAATGAAAGTTCTTGAGTCCTACCCCAGACCCACTGAATTAGAACTGGAGGTGACGCCCAACAATCAGTGTTAACAAGTTGTACTGGTGATTCTTAATGGCACTAAAGATTGAGAATCCTTGTAAGAGAAAAACCTATGACTGAAGATAATCAAGACAAGCAGTTTCCAAGAGGACATAATCATAAGTATTATCTTTCACCGTTTGTAAAACTACTATGAAAAGATAGAATCACAATCCCCAGAATGCCTGGAAATGCATTTTTAACAGATGACTCTTGTTGATTGTGATAATCAAAGAAGTTCAAGACACGTTGATAACAAGAAATGAACACACACACACACAAATATTAAAAATAAAAATGATATAAAACCATGGACTCAGATTTGATTTTTAAATTATTAGAGAAATCTGTATAGAAGACAATCTAACAAATTTGAAGACCTCAAAGATCTACCCCTCCGCAACCCCCAAACAGCCCAGAGTATGTTATAAGCAATTTCTTTCATACCGTCAAGGAAGAGATAATTCCCATAAAGAGAACTGGCATCTAAATCTAAAGCTGGAGATCAAGCTGTTGGCACCAAATTGTCAAGATTAGAATCTATTCAATATGAAGGTTAACCAGATAACTCAGGGCTCAAGCCCAGACAGGACCCAAGACAGCAACAATACAAAAGATGTTGTCAACCAACTAGGTGTCAGAGGAAGACAGCATTTTATGAGAAGATTGGCCATTAGCTTTGAAATGAACTCAGCATTTACAACTGCTTCTAGGAGCTGGTTCAAAGCTGGAAGATTTGTTTTGTCTGCCAAGAAGAGGTTTCTGTTCATCTGAGATTTTAGAGAAGTACAAGAGAAGAAACAAAAAATCAGGAATGTGGTGAGGCTAAGAAGGAACTCTGGTCTTGATCTCTATACAGTAAGAGACTTGTCATCAGCTTAAGGTGTGGGTGTGGCACTTAAATCAAAGGGGAAATCTGAAAAAATTACCATGGGAAAATGACTTGGGGAAATTCATAAATGATGAGCAATAGGACTGCCAAGGAGATTAGACATAACCAGGCCAGGTGCACCTGGATATGGGACTCTATTCCTTCTCTGCCACATGGAAAAATATGACAAGTCCAGGGCTGATATCAGACAGGGCCATTGTAGAGGAAAAAGAGGAAGTTTATACCAGAGGGCAAGAGGCCTGAATGAAGCTGGGCACGGTGGCTCACACCTGTAATCCCAGCACTTTGGGAGGCTGAAGCAGGCGGATCATGAGGTCAGGAGTTCGAGACCAGCCTGGCCAACATGGTAAAACCCTGTCCCTACTACAAATACAAAAGTTATCCGGGCGTGGTAGTGCGCACCTGTATTCCCAGCTACTCGGGAGGCTGAGGCAGAAGAGTCACTTTAACCTGGGAGGCAGAGGTTGTAGTGAGCCAAGATTGCACCGTTGCACACCAGCCTGGGCAATAGAGTGAGAGTCCATCTCAAAAAAAAAAAAAAAATCAGAGACCTGAATGAAGTAGCTGACTGTGCAGTTTAGCATGAAAAGAACCATGAGGTTTTCTCTGCATCTGATCATCTGAGTGAAGTCATGGACTCATCAACTGAAAGCCAATGATTAAAGAGCTGATAAAAGGTGCATGAAATTAAGTGAATGAGAGTCAACTCCACACCTATTTATTAATCACTCGCTGAGTGCTGACATTCTGCCAGATAGTGATGACGTGTGCTCCTTGATCTTGGGAAGTATAACATCTTCTTGAGGCATGTCCAGTGACGACAAGGAAGCAAACAATGAACTAATCCACCAAGGAAAACAAAATAAAGACGAAAAACAGGGATCCCAGCAAATGTATTCTTCAAGAGCAGAAAAAAGAGGAACTAAGCATCAGGGAGAAGAATTTTGGAAGAGAAAACTTCCAACATGAGGAAATAGCCTGAGTAAACTGTCTGAGAGTACGGGCCTTGGGCAGGAAACTTCAAGCTGACTGCAGGTAGCTCACTGCTGGTTTGCACCTGGGTGTTGGGAGAAGGGGGTAACAGGAAGTCTTGTTTGCTCCACCCAGTGCGTTTTTCTTAAAAACTTAAATGTGAATGCCTTTAAAATAGGATCTTACTTTCTCTAATTTTTCATTGGCCCCACTGATCTCTATAATATTAAAGTTCATCGGCCGCCCTTGTGCATGTCATTTGTTTGACCACTGAAGTCATCTGAGTGTGTGGCCTCTACAGCAGGCCACTGGTTCTGAGTTTAGAGTCCATGGAGGTTTGAGGTCAGAGTGACCCAAATTCTATGCCAAAAAACAAAAACAAAAACAAACAAAGCTCATGTTTTATTTAGTGTGAGGAGTGGCCACATGGGGTGTGCAGTTAGTTGGGCTGCATTTTATGAAGACAAGTCATAGTGATCTAAAAAAGTAAGGAGGTCTACAGGCAGGGAAACACCACAAAGCCATTGTTTCCACTGAGGCAAGGCATAGGGAGGGCCAGAAATGGGGAATAAGCAGAGAATGAAAATATAGGAAGGAACATGGAATCCCTTACAGTTGTAGTATTAGCAACTGTGGGTAACTACTTGCAAGGACAGAAATAAGAACTGAAGTGGAGATCACGTGGAGGTTTCATCTGAAGCCTTGTAAATGGTGTCATCATGAACTAAAATGGAATGTAGCACATTTAGGCAGGATTGTCTGGTAAGGAAGCATCACATGTATGTCCTAGAATCTACCGGCATGTTCGTCAGTTAATCATCCTATGATGATTTTGTCTTCATATTCCCCACTCCCCCGGTCTTCCTTATTTCTGCTGAGGATGCTGTTCTTTCCATCCTCTAGAATTATAACTCCAGAATCCTGTTAACACTTTCTTTTTGTTCTCTTTTTACAGTGTCATTTATCAAATTTTCTTGAATTCCTTTTTTTTGTATTTTGTATTATGCATTTCTTTCTTATTTTATTTTATTTTTTTGAGACAGAGTCTTGCTCTGTCACCCAGGCTGGAGGGCAGTGGCGTGATCTTGGCTCACTGCAACCTCCACCTCCTGGGTTCAAGTGATTCTTGTGCCTCAGCCTCCTGAGTAGCTGGGACTACAGGTGTGCACCACCATGCCTGGATAATGTCTGTATTTTTAGTAGAGACGGGGTTTCACCATGTTGGCCAGGATGGTCTCGATCTCCTGACCTCGTGATCTGCCAACCTCAGCCTCCCAAAGTGCTAGGATTATAGGAGTGAGCTACTGCACCCGGCCTGTGCATTTCTTTTTAATCATTCTGTCTACTACCTGATGATTCTAGATCCTCAATATGTCATCCTCAGTTTACTACAATACCCATCCAGCTAGTTTCCCTGCAACCAGTCCCTTACTCCCTTCAATATTTCCTCCAGATTCATCTTCCAAACTCTCATATTTATCTCATTATTACTCCCTCCAATCAATGTTTCATGACAACACAGCAACTCCACATCACCCAAGGAAATTTTCTAAACTCCCTCTAGGTTCTCTCCGATCCAGCTCTACATTTCCAGTTTTATCTTTTACTACTACTTCCACTTGAATCAGATTAATTTCCTAAATTTGTTTCGCTCAGTCTGTAAATTTGCTTATGTGTCTCCTCTCTGTGCAAAGGCCTTTTTTTTTCCATTTCAAGCCAAACTTCCAGACCCAGCTAAATCTCTGTCTTATTGAAAAGGCTGCCCTTCAGTAAAATTATCTCTTCCATCTTTAATCTCAGCTTTTTGACCCTACCATTTAAATAGGTATTTATAGATTCCCTGCAGTATTTATTTATTTATTTGAGACAGGGTCTCACTTTGTCACCCAGGCTGGAGTGTGGTGGCGCAATCACGGTGCACTGCAACCTCCACCTCTCAAGTGATCCTCCTGGCTCAGCCTCCCGAGTAGCTGGGACCACAGGCACACACCACCACACCTGGCTAATTTTTGTATTTTTTGTAAAGATGGGATTTTGCCATGTTGCCCAGGCTGACCAGGAATTCCTGGACTCCACCCACCTCGGCCTCCCAAAGTGCTGAGATTATAGGCATGAGCCACCGTGCCCAGCCTAGTACTTCTTACATTGTTGCCTTTATTTGATATTAATTCATATTAGTCTTATTTCCTCAATTGGATTATTTGTTCACTCAGATTTTATGTTATATTCCTTTAAATTTCTCAAAGAACTCAAAGTAATTATAAAATCAATGTTGGACACTCAATGTATATTTATAGAATGAATGAATGATATTGTTTAGAACACTCTTAGAGTTGCCATTCATTCTTGCCTGAATGGAGATCAGGCAAAACAAGTAGAGAATTACAAGGGTAGGTTGCATGATGAGTTATTAATATGGATATGGCCTTGTCCACATAGGGTGGTTTATGATTCAAGATAGGACAGGTTGTACTATGGTAACACACAATTCCAAAATCCCAGTGGCTCGTCTTAACAAAGGCTATTTTCTCACTCACTTTATATGCCCAATCTGTATAAAGGGAGGAGGAGCAGAGAGTTTTGGTCATGAGAATTCCTCAGGGATTGAGGCTGATGGAGGCTCTTATTACATTTATGCATAGCCACCATGCCAGCAATTTGGGCTGGGCTCAGCTAGCCAGTTCTTCTGCAGATCTCAGGGGTTATTCCTGCATCTGCAGTCAGCCCATCACCTACTTACAGGGTTTGGCTTGCTGAGATGACAGGGACACCTGGGACCCTGTCTCTCATCATTCTGTAGATGAGCCTGGGATTCTTTTCATGCCAGGAGCAAGAGAATGAGGTCTACCTTGCACTGGCTCTTAAAACTCCCATCTGAAAGTGACACTTCCACTCAGTTTTTATGAGCCACACCAATCTTGAAAGATGGCAGGAAGGTATCTTTTGACCACATGTCCAGGTGGAGTGAAGGACCAGATTACTTATGACTACCACAGGTGCTACTGTTGGCTAAGAAAAGTATGCCAATCCATGTTCTTTAGTTTCAGCCAACAAAACTCAACTCTGGTTAACATTAACAAAAAAGGAATTAATTGGGAGGGTACAGAGTAGCTTACAGAATTAAAGGAAATCTACCTTGAAGAGAACAAGACCAAAGTCAACCGTGGGCATACAGATAAAGAACCAGAGTGACAGGCTGTTTAGACCACTTCCAACTGTGTGAATCAGCCACAACCATATATTCTGTCTTTGTATTATTTGTTTAGCTTTCAAATTCTTAGGTAAGAGCATCTAACTGGCTGAGCTCAGACGACGTCCTAACCTTCCCCAGGGATGGAAGGGCACCTGGAACTATAGCTCCACTAAGACTGTCTGCAATCAAAGGAGGATCGTAACACAAAGGAAAACAGGACACTGTTAGAAAAAGAAGGAATAATGGAAGACAGAGAAAATGCTACTCATGTTTAGTGTGCTAGATAATTTCATAGTAATTTAAAAGGCTAATGGAATCGTGACATGCCTATGCAGCAAGAAATTATACAAAGACTGAATTTCTTTATGTCTTATCTAGAGGCCTGTAAGGTTGTACCTTTCTTTTGGTTCATTTCTTCCAAAAATAAGTCTAACTCCCACTTCCTCCTCAAGTGCAAATCCTGTCTTACGGCATCAGCAGTAGCGTGATATGATTGTGGGATAATTAATTTCTAGAATGTAAAGACAAAACCTTCCCTTTTAGTGAGCAAAGCTAAATGTCTGCTCATTTAAATAGCTTACAACAAATCTACAGCTGATTTCCTCCTGTTTTCCCCAGTGGGAACTGATGCTAAACTGAAATGCCTAGATGTGTGGCACTTTGAATGACAAAAGAATAACTAGGGGACAGATTAGTCATCCCTAAAAACTCTTTCCAAATTTCCAAACTACAAAGCCATATGCAGCAGTTTCAGAACTGGTGACTCAGGACTCATTTGCCAGCAACAAGAATGTTCTAGGATGCTGCAGACTAAGCCAGAGAAAGACTCCCCCTACCACCAATACCCCCAAAACACTTCATTCAAACAACAACTTAAATGAAAGAGTAAACAAATCAGAGATGCTCTATGTGAAAACAAATTTGGAGATTTCTCCTTTAGTTCTTTTCTTCCTAAAGGTGCTTTCTCTCCTTTTCTGCCTGAAGTTTTTGCTACATAACACCAACGTTTCAAACTATTGACTTAAGACAATAGCCATTTTAGTTTATAATTCTGGGAGTCAGCAATTAGGGCTGGGCTCAGCTAGCCAGTTCTTCTGCAGATCTCAGGGGTTATTCCTGCATCTTCAGTCAGCCCATCACCTACTTACAGGGTTTGGCTCGCTGAGATGACAGGGATACCTGGGCCCCTGTCTCTCATCATTCTGAAGATGAGCCTGGGATTCTTTTCATGAGGGGTAGGCAGGGGTTTCTAAGAACATCCAAAGGGCAAGTCTCAATGCACAAATGCTTTTTAAGCTTTTGCTTTCCTCGTGATTGCTAATGTCCCACTGGCCAAGGCAAGTCACATGCCCAAGAAAGATTCAGAGAGTAGAGAAACATCTTCACCCACCAATGAGGGGAGCTGCAACGGCACAATGCAAGGCTGTGAACAAAAGAATGGGTAGAATCCATGGCCACTCTTCAATCTTTACAGAAGGTAAACTCTGACAGGACTCCATGCATCAGAATTTAGAAACCATGGGCTAAGCTAACCTGATTTACCCATCCTCAGTCTGGAGGCAAGACTTCTAGCCCATCCAATATGTGGGGAGCCAGTCGTGTCTAAATCTTTCATTTTCTGCAGGCTTCGAGGTGACTAGGTTAGCAAAAGCGACTCTATTGCTCAATTAAATAGACATTTATCTTGTCTTCCCAGCCTTGGCCATCTGCCCTAACACTGCCTGTTCCTTTAACATGTAGCATTAACAGATAGAGACCACCGTGCCATCCACAGACCTTGGAAAGATAGGCTGCATTTCAGTGTAGTACATTCTGCTGATGGTTGAAGCAGTTCAAAGTGGGATAATTTAAAGCTCTTATTTAACTCAAAGAATTCATTTGTCTTTTGATCCACCTTCCACTCTGACAAATGCTCCCTTCCCTATCACATTCAAACACACACCCCCTTCAGAAGCCAGTAAACTCATCCCCTGCCAAGGAATGGATTTTCCCCATATTGCTCTATCTGAGTGATAAAAGGGTTTAATGTCCCAAGTTCATTTTTCAGTAGCTAACTCAGAGATACCCGACACAGCGAAGCGCCTAAGCTCTTTGTAGAGTTATTAAACTGTTATCCCTAATTCCTTTGGAGCCTCGACCTAGCAGCAATGATTCTGAGGGCACTTCCTATTAAATCTGCATTTTGCACAGAGAGATAAAGCAGGCCAGTGTGACCCTGTTTACAGAGATGACAGAAGAGCCCCTGCTGGCTCTGGTGCTGTCAGCAGTTTTACTCTACCAAGAAGCCTATGTGAGAAGGTCCCTCACAGCTCTTGGCCTGGGCGCATTTGTCAACTTTGCACACTTTTCTGAAATGCAACCACTTTCAGGTTGGGAGCTCCGAGCCACCTGGCAGCTCTGTGGGGCAGCTTTTGTGCGGGCAGGATGTGAGCATGCAACAAGCCCAACCAACCTGCTAGGCACGAGAGACATTTCCAGGCACATCTCCATGAAGCCAAAGAGCAGTCTGGAAGAAAACAAACCTGTGTGGTTTAACATATAAAAGGAGTCTTCAAATTGTGTGTACATCTCCCAACGGGGACATAAGGTAATGCACTGACATACAGGGATAATATGTTAGAATTACTTTTATTTTTGTTTTTAAAAATAGGAATGAAACTCTTCTAATTTTCAATATACAGCTTTACACAAGCACCCTCACTCTGTCCGTGTCAGGTGGCACACATCACATGCAATATACACATCCACAACATGAAGTTGGAGGGGCAGATTAAAGAGGTATCCTCCCTCGTCTAATAACTTTAAGCAGACTGTGATGTATCACAGTTTATGTGGGAACAATAAAATTAATTTAATGACTGCAAAATCTATTCCAACCTAAATCAACCCCTACCAAATACACCAGTGGCTTAAAAGGCTTCATGCAAAGATGCTAAAGACTGAAGATCAGACTCTTAGTGTAGACACAAAGCAACAATAACTAATCTGTCCATTCTCCCATTGCCATTTGATCTCTCTTTCAGCCACATTATGAAAGGGAAAAAAAGAGAAAGGAAAAGAATGGGACTAATCAAATTTGACCAAAAAAAGTTCAAAGCTTCATATTTTTTGCTGGATTTTTTGTTAGCAATTCTTATTCCAACACTGAATTATATTTGCAATATGAATGTATACCCACCATTGTTGATGACATACTTCATCAAAAGTATCTTGAAATATGAGCTAATGATAGTTTGAAGCCTTCAGGATTAGAAAGACACTAAAATGTTGCTTATTTCTTATTTATCTCAATCTTTTGTCATTTCTACTTTGCACATGTTTAATAACATAAAGATGTACATATTGAAAGTACATGATGAGACATTTTTAACCAATGAGGTGCATAATCAAAAATAAAAATGACAGCCAACATTTGTTGTCTGTCTATAAATTCATAGCCCCTCAAACTCCAAACCCTGTGTATTTATCACTCACTATGCAGCCCCCAACAAAGAGAAAATAAAATTAAGTAAGAAATGTTATTGGAATTATTTCATTTGTTAGCTATAGCAGGTATTTGTTTAAATTCAAGCTTATCATCCCAGGTCCCCTAAAGACTGGTAGAAAACTTTTCAAGAGCAAGTCTAACTTAGGATCGTGTTCTCCTGGTGATAATAATAACACCACCTCCATTGCAACCAACAGTTACTGTGCTTCCTGAGTGAAAGTCTTCTGCTAAGAGCTTTAAAGATACTAACTCATTTGCTCCTCACAATAACTCTATAAGGAAGGGGTCCTCAAGCCCTGAGCCACAAAGCAGTACCAGTTTGTGGCCTGTGGTGAACCAGGCAACACAGCAGGAGGGAAGCATTACAGCCTGAGCTCTCTCACCTGTCAGATCAGTGGTGGCATTAGATTCTGATAGGAGCGCAAATCTTACTGTGAGCTGCGCATGTGAGGGATCTAGGTTGTACATTCCATAAGAGAATCCAATACCTGATGATCTGAGGTAGAACAGTTTCATCCCAAAACCATCCCCTCCACCTCCTCCCATAAAAATTGTCTTCTGGCCGGGAGCAGTGGCTCACGCCTATAATCCCAGCACTTTGGGAGGCCGAGGCGGGCAGATAACCTGAGGTCAGGAGTATGAGACCAGCCTGGCCAACACGGCAAAACCCCATTTCTACTAAAAATACAAAAAATTAGCCGGGCTTGGTGGTAGGCACCTATATAATCCCAGCTACTTGGGAGGCTGAGGCAGGAGAATCACTTGAATTCAGGAGGTAGAGGTTGTAGTGAGCCAGGATGGTGCCACTGTACTCCAGCCTGGGCGACAAGAGTGAAAATCCATCTCACAAAAAAAAAAAAAAAAAAAAAAAAAAAAAAAAAAAAAAAATTGTCTTCCATGAAATGGGTCGCTGATGCCAAAAAGGTTGGGGACTGCTGCTATAAGGCATCGTGGTGGACAGACATTCAAGGCGGTTCCCATGATCCCAACTCCTGGTATCCATACCTTTGTATTAATAATTGCACCCCCCTCCAAGTGTGGGCAGAACCTGTGATTTGCTTTTAATCAATAGAAACATTAAAGGTGATGTAATTATATGTGAGTGATTATGTGATTATGTTACATAAGATTCTCGTGTCCAACTTGCTGGAGTGTCTCTCTCCCTGGCTGGTTTTGAGTAAGCAAGTAGCCACGTTGGGGACCCACCTGGCAAAAAACTGAGGGTGGCTTTCAGCCAATAGTCAACAAAGAAATGAAGCCCTCCAGAAATACATTCTGCTAGCAACCTGAGTGAACTTGAAAGGGGATCTTTTGCCAGTCAAGGCTCAGATGACACCCCAACCCCGGCAGACACCTTGACTTCAGCATTGCAGAAGACCCAGCTGAGCCATGCCGGACTCCTGACCCACAGAAACCGTAAGATAATGAATATGCATTGTTCTAAGTTTCTGTGTTTGTAGTAATATTGTTACAAAGCAACAGATAACCAATATAGGTATGTATATTTTTATGTCTACTTTACGGATGGAAAGTTAAATAAATTGACCAGTTCACACAGCTAGTCAGAGGTAGGGCTGGAACAGAAAATCTGGGTAGCCTGCTTCTGGAGGGTTAGCCTTAACCACTACACTTCCTGGCCTCTGCAGACAATTTCCCTTCTAGCTCACTAGTCACTGCTGTTGTCTCACTCCTTCTCCTTAGGATAGGACTTCCATCCCCAGGCCCTGGCCCCCTTTAGGGTACCAAACCCAATCCCGTGCAATCTCAGTGCCAAGGCTGTGGCATGGCATTTGTGTTAGCACAAAGGAAAGAGTGGCGACTAATGAGTCACGGGCGTTTCTTCCACAGTCCAAGCATCTGGGAAGGAGCAAAGCTTCATAGCCAACCAAAGGCTCCGGCTGTCTGTGACTCTAAATAAGCTCTGCCAATAACTCAAGTTTCCCCACAAATAAAGGAGAAAAACAAGTCTGTGGGTGTCACCGAGAGAGTCTTGGCATGAAAGTCAGGAGACTTAGGCTCTAACCCTGGGTCTGCCAACCAGGAGGCCGTGGGAACCTGGAGAAGTCACTTCGTTCTTCTAGCCCTTTGCTTCCTTGTCTCTGAAAAGAGGGCTTTGGATTGGATGACTTTTAATGTCTCCAAAAAATTTACATAATTCTAAGGTACTGTCATGGTTTGAATATATTTAATGCCTTCCTCTTCCCCTAACTCCAGAATTGAAACAGCCTTCATTTCAGCTGCCTAATTTTGAAACCCAGGGGACACATTTCTAATGGAGAGTGAGCTAGGAAAAATAAAGAAGAAGAAACCTCATGGGGTTGGAGACACAAGGAAGGGAAAAATTAATAGCCGAAAAGAAGACATTCTCACCCAAAGCCATTGAAACCCTCAGCCTCCAGCCTGGGCATTTTCTGCCCATGGTCCATGCTCAGCTGCCAGCATTCCTCTGTCCCTGCTTTCCCTTGTAGATTGAGTCCCAGCCGGCATGACAGTCTCATTTTTCACTGAATGCTTGCGGTGAATGCTAAACTGTAATCTCTTTTTGCATGCTTCGGTTCCAAATTCATAACTGGAGGAGCAGACCCCGTTGTCTGCAAGCATTCGCTGTTAGCCGCTCTGCCAAGCGGAGCCAAACGGTCCTGCAATCCAGCGGCTTTTTCCCTGCTTCACACTTTGTCAAAATGCATCACGGGTGACACAAAGAAATGGCTGCTGGAAACTCCCCATTTTCCAATCCTTTTACTATCTAATTGTTCTTCTTCTTCAAGGCTTGGCCATCCTCAAAATAGACCAGGGTCCCTGCCTGGGTTGTTTTCATTTTGAAGCAGAATGCACTACAAAAGGGAGGCCCCTCCCGCAGCTCTAAGCTTGGCGCTGTCTGTTGTCATTGTCTTAGACTCTGCTTTCTACGCCCTGCACTGTCCCTGAGATGCCACCCCCAACTCACCGTTACTCCAAGTGGCCATTCCCTTCCTCCAACTCTAAAAACATGATCCAATGAAGCGATCCAGTGAAAAGTACAGCAGGTCTGCCCTCGAAGAATCTCCTGCCTCCCATTGCACATACAATGGTGTCAACTCCTTGCAAGGGGCTGCAAGTCCTGCCTGCCTCACCCACTTCACCCAGCAGGTCTTGCAAGATTGGTGCCCTCCAGCCACACGGGCCTTCATGCCCTTTCTCAGGTACCCCAAAGGGCCTTGGCACATGCTGTCCCCTTTGCTGCAAATGCTCCCTCTCTCTAGATCTCTCCATGGCTACCTGCTGCTCACCCTTAGTCTCGGGTCTGAGGAATTGCGGTGCCCAGCGACGTTGTGCTTGGTAGGACGAGCACCTCTGGTTCCACCACATCCAGTCAGCACCAGCCGTTGCAATCTCCTGACTCTGGACATCAACATCTGTGACTCCACCTGAGGCTTTCTCTGATCACTTTCCCACACCTCTGCTGGTATTTGCATCATGACCTCCTCTATAAATGGCTTGCGCTCAAATCTTTGTCTCAGAGCCTGGTTCGGGCATCCATTTAAGCTACCAATTTTCTCTCCCTGGTGCCCTTTTTTCTATTTTTATGCCTCTTTTTAAAAATCTCTGAATATTTTCTCCTGTTTATGTATTTGCTTGTTCTTTTTTATTTACTGTCTTCTCTGCCTGGAGAGTGTAAGCTCCAGGAGAGGAGAGAGCGTTTTATCTATCCCCTGCATCCAACCTCAGCCTGGCACATAGTAGGTGCTCAAGAAATGTTTTCTGCTCAAGAAATGAATGAGCTCCTCCTTATTTATAGCATCCTATGATTTTAAGTCACTGTTTTGTCTTTCAATGGTATTTCCAATTTGAGGCTCAAGGCATCCTGCAAAGCTTCCCCATACCTCTGGCACTCCCCCAACCCCACTAAAGGAATCTCAAGCCCCTGGAGAGGAAGAAGAAAGGAAAGTTGTTTCCAGTGCCTTTGATATCATACTGCAGTCACGGAGGCACCCAGAGTCTACCAGCCCTGGTCACCCAGTCTTGCAGCTGAGACTTAAACAGAAAGGGCACTTAGATGTTATGATAAGGATACAATTTTGGATCAATGTAACTATTGGAACTTTGGACTCTTCCGCAAAACGTAACATGTTCATTTCTTAAAAAACAAAAAACAGCATGTTTGTCTCAGGGGCCATCTTTTGCCCTGCAGGATTTTCTCTGTGGTTAACTGGATCTGGGGTCTCATTCTTCAGTCAAAGAATGAAAGTGTTGATTAGGTGACTGCCAGCAGGCATTTGAAGGAAGCCAGTCTTCCCGTGCAGGCTTCTGCTGTAAATGCAGGGATCTCAGCATACATGCGCTTGTATGTGCGTGTGCATTGCCCACGGGTTTGGAGTGCATGTGCAGTGTTGTGTGTCACCCACTCTCACTCCTTGTCGACACTCCCTGCGCTTGGTCCATCTGTCTAATCTCCCTGAACCCAGGGCACCAGAAATTATGTCTGTTCATCATTGTGCCTGCAGTGTTTGTCATAGTTAACGGTACACATTGGACACCATAAATACACAATGAGGGAAAAATACATGTATGCATGAATTTCACTTCTTCCAGGGGAAGAGCCACTAAAACTCCTTAGAAGGGTCCTGAAGCTCATTAGGACTCAGCAGAATCTTCAGGAGCCCTCTATAAAGAAACAGCGACAATGAATAGCCAACTAAGAAAAAATTATAGTGTCAAAGGCCAAAGGACCAATGGCATTTAAAGAAAAACATGGGATGGCTCCTAGGTGACTTCTGCACAGGCACCCATGGCTTAGCTATAAACAGATGGACTACTTTCAAGAAAACTGCAAAATCAGTACATTATTGCCAGAGCTGTGTTCTCCACCAAAGACGTCCAAACCACTTTGTGATCACGAGAGGCACACCCAGGCTCCTCTCGTGGCATGCCAAGCCACCAAGGGGGGCCAGTCCTAGGAGACAGCTCAGAAGAGGCACTCCGCCAAGGAGACTGGAGGCTGCAGAAACTGCCCCAAGAATTGAGTGAGATGATGTATGTGGAGGCATTCTGTAACCCGTAAATCTTTTTACCCGCACTGTGTGTTTTGATGATGATGATAAATATTATTGCTAAGTGTGTTCAGTGGATAATTAGTCGCAGATGATGCCCTATTGGGGAAAAAAAATCAGTGTGGTCAGAAAGCCAGAGTGAAATCCTTTGAAAACCTAAGTCAGATCCTGCTATGCCCCTGCTCAAAGCCCTCTGGGGGTTGCCATCTCACGCAGAATCAAACTCAAACTCCTTACCGTGGCCCAAAAGTCCAACGTGACCATTCTGGCTGCTTCCTCAGCCCTTACCCTGCCACTCTCACTACTCTCCGTTGCCACCAGGCTGGTCTTCCTGCTGAGTGGGCCACATCAGTCTTACAGTTCCTTCTTAGAACATCCTTCATGTGAAATCCAGATGGGCCGCACCGAAAACGATGCTCAACCTCACCAATCATGAAGGAAATGCAGATCGAAACAGCAATAAGGTACACTCATCAGGGTGTATCATACCCACTAGGATGGCTAAGACCAAAGAAAACAGAAAATAACAAGTGTATAAAGGATGTGGAGAAATTGAGAGCCTCATGCCCTGTTGGTGGGAATATAAAATTGTGCAGCTGCTGTGGAAGACAGTATGGTGGTTCCTCGAAAAATGAAACACAGAACTACCTTATATGCAGCAATTCCACTTCTGATTATATATCCAAAAAGAGCTGAAAGCAGACCCTTGAATGGATATTTGTACATCCATGTTTACATCAGCATTATTCATAGTTAATCAACAGGTGGAAGCAATCCAAGAGTCCACTGGCAGAAGAATGGATAAACAAAATGGGGCATATCTATACAATGGGATATTATTCAGCCTTAAATAGAAGGAGATTCTGACACACATGCTACAACATGGGTTAACCTTGAAGACATTATCCTAAGTGAAATAAGCCAGTCAAGGCCAAGCATGGTGGTTCACGGCTGTAATTTCAGCACTTTGGGAGGATGAGGCTGATGGATCACGAGGTCAGGAGTTCGAGACCAGCCTGGCCAACATAGTGAAACGCTGTCTCCACTAAAAATACAAAAATTAGTCAGGCGTGGTGGTGCATGCCTGTAATCCCAGCTACTCGGGAGGCTGAGGCAGGAGAATTGTTTGAACCCCGGGAGGCAGTGGTTGCAGTGAACCGAGATTCTTCTCAGAAAAAAAAAAAAAAAAGCCACTCAAAAAAAGGACAAATACTCTGATTTCACTTATATGAGGTATTTAGAGGAGTCAATTCATAGAGACAAAAAGTAGAATGGTGGGTCCCAGGTGCTAATGGGTGGGGGGAATGGGGAGTTAGAGTTTAATGGACATAGGGTTTCAGTTTCGCAAGATGAAAAGAGGTTTACAGACGGAGGGTGGTGATAGTGGCACAACACTGTGAATACACTTAATGCACTTAAAAATGGTTAAAACGTTAAATTTTATGTTGCATATATTTTCTACAATTAAAACAAAAAAGCATGCTGGGAGTCAAGGATCCAGCCCAGCCTTCTGGCTTGTGGGCAGTAGAAGAGAGCAGTGTTCTTGATGGGCCTGAGTCACCAATGACAGCTGTGTGGAGGTGCTGCCACTGCTGCGGCCACAGCCACCAGCCTGCCCTGTCCCGATAGACACCAGTTCCAACAATCTCTCATCTAACTTTCAGGTAATGTGACTGAATGAACTCCACTGGCAGATAGTTTGCTGGTGTTTAGACAAAGCTAACACTGCTAGAAATAACAAGAGTGGCCTAGGAGGAAGTGTCAGATCATGAATCACTAAAGTCAAAGTTCTCTTCAGTCTGTGGCCAAAAACACCGCCCACTGGATTAAAAGAGAAGGAGCTACTGATGAAAGCAGCAACATGGATGAGTCTTAGAAGGGCAGTGCTGAGGCTGGGTGCGGGGGCTCATGCCTGTAATCCCAGCACTTTGGGAGGCCGAGGCGGGCGGATCACGAGGTCAGATCGAGACCATCCTGGCCAACATGGTGAAACCCCATCTCTACTAAAAATATAAAAAATTAGCCGGGTGTGGTTGGGGGCACCTGTAGTTCCAGCTACTCGGGAGGCTGAGGCAGCAGAATGGTGTGAACCCAGGAGGCGGAGCTGGCAGTGAGCCAAGATCGTGCCACTGCACTCCAGCCTGGGTGACAGAGCGAGATTCCATCTCAAAAAAAAAAAAAGGGCTGTGCTGTGTGAAAAACACTGGAGTAGTGGACTCAATGACCCCATTCATATGATGCGCTGGAAGAGCCGTGAAAAAAAATGAGAACAATAGTTGCTAGAAATGAGGGAATGGACAGACCATGGGTGTGGGGCTGGTGGGAAGGGCCATGAGAGAAGAATTCAGAGGTAATGGAAATATTTTGCATTTTGATGAGGGTTTGGGCTACGTGACTGTATTTTTAAAACTCATCAAATTGTACACGAGATCTATTCTGGTGGGCTTCACTGTATGTAAGCTTGACCTCTAAAATAGAGCTATAAACAAATATTGAGCCCTGGCTAATGCTTGACATGCATGCTGAAGTATTAGGGGTGAAATGTACTGATGCCTGCAGCTTACTTTGCAAAGCATCTAAAAACAAGGTGAATTGAGGCATATGGAGAGATATGTGATGAGAAAAACACTGGCAATTGTAGAATCTAGTCGGTACATATCTAGTGGGTATGTATCTGGATGTTAACAATTCTTTCAACTTTTCTGTGTGTTTTAAAACTTCCCTATAAAATGTTGAGAGGAATAAAATTATAGAAATTACAGTTTAAGAAAAATTAAACTGGTTGTGTGCGGTGGCTCATGCCTGTAATCCCAGCACTTTGAGAGGCCAAGGTGGGTGGATCACGAGATCAGGAGATCGAGACAGCAGAGATGAATCATGTTACTCAAAGTAGAAAGCTGCCACCAGTAAGTGAAACTGACAAAAGGATATCTTAAAAGACAATTGCTTCAAATTTAATATCTGTAAGGAAATATGGCTGGGCGCGGTGGCTCACACCTGAAATCCCAGCACTTTGGGAAGCCAAGGCAGGCGAATCACCTGAGGTCAGGAGTTCGAGACCAGCCTGAACAACATGGAGAAACCCCATCTCTACTAAAAATACAAAATTAGCCAGGCATGGTGGCGCATGCCTATAATCCTAGCTACTCGGGAGGTTGAGACAGGAGAATAGCTTGAACCCGGGAGGCAGAGGTGAGCTGAGATCATGCCATTGCACTCATGCCTGGGCAACAAGAGCAAGACTCCTTCTCAAAAAAAAAAAAAATGCAGTTGATTATGGAGACTGATTAAGAAGTAAACTGAATGATATAAAGGGGAACATATTAATCAAAAGTAGAATAATAAATTTCATTATATAAATGTTTTCTTTTTCTACAAGTTAATATATAAAGGACAATAGCATGGAATTAAAGCTGTTGTGTTTTTATTCAAGAATGATTTTTTTTTTTTTTTTTTTAAGACACAGAGTCTCCCTCTGTTGCCCAGGCTGGAATGCAGTGGCATGATCTCGGCTCACTGCAACCTCCACTTTCTGGGTTCAAGGGATTCTCATTCCTCAGCCTCCTGAGTAGCTGGGATTACAGGTGCCAAGCTACCACACCCAACCAAGAATATTTTCTTTTTTTTTTTGAGACGGAGTCTCATTCTGTCGCCCAGGCTGGAGTGCAGTGGCGTGATCTTGCCCTGCCTAACTACACTTTAGAATGCTTTCACCGTCTCCCCAAACCCCTGCCTCCCAGCCCCTGGTATCCTGCATTCTACTCTCTGCTTCCATGAGTTCAATTGTTTTACATTCCACATAAGTCAGATCACGTGGTAGTTGTCTTTTTGTGCCTGGCTCATTTCACTTAACATAATGTGCTCCATTAAGCTCCTGTGAATCCCAGTTCCTAACCTGCAATTGCTCTTAGTGTTTTCATTGCCTTTTCATGGTTTCTACTAAGAATTCCAGAGCTCAGCTGCAATGTTTTCACTGCTTTGGAAGTTATTCATTGTTTTTCTTTACATCTTGTCCACGGACACACAAATAAATTGTCCTGTGCAAGTGCAGCGGCCATATGCCCTTCCTGTGAAAGCAGGCCAGTTTGACATATATTAAGCAAATCCATCTCAGCATTCTTAACAGCCTTTATATTATTTGATATCAAGCTCAGTAATTTAAAAAATATGCCTCTGTCTTTGTAAGACTACCTATGGGTTGGAGAAGACTTATGTAATATTGAACTCAGCAGATAATGTATATAAAAATTATTTCATATGATTTAATGATCTTGAATCAATTTAACTGTTTATATGTCCCACTTGGAAAAGGCAGGACAATTATAAAATTTAATAATGGCATCACCATAAACAGCAATAATTCATATTCTACTTTAAAAATCCTTTCTCTTACGTAGAGGAGTAAGTGGCATCCTGGTGGCACCAGAAGGATGTACTGGTGAGCTTGTGTAGTGGTCACTAAGTTAATGCATGTTGCTTTATTTGACTGATACTCATGTTGCCATCTTAGCTTCCGGCAGTTAGGTGGACAGGAAACCCAAAGTTAGTAACTTTGAAAAGTTCCATCAATGTTAGTAACCCAAGGGCCAAAGTGATGGATTAAATGGCCAGTCCAGTCAATCTCTGGTTCACCCTCACGATGACAGAGTGCTTTTAGGTAGTGAGGCCGTGCGTAGTCTCAAGGTAGCCTCCCTTCTCCTCATGCATTACCTGGTGTTTGTGGGCAGGAGTGTGGATCCTCCTCCACGTATAATGCCTGGGGTTGTGGGTGTGGGGAGGGGCCCCCAGTGTTCTGGGGTATACCCTGGGGCCTCTGTAAGTGCCTGACGCATAGATGCTCCCTGTGGCCTGGTCACAGGGGTCACCAGGCCCCTGGTGGCTTACAGTGTGGAAGTTGGAGGCTTCACCATAATCTGTGGCCTGGGCTTGGCCTCAGGGAATATTTCTGGATGGTGTCAGCTCTATCTCTTCCTTACTCAGTGTCATAGGGGAGCAGCGACTCTCTGGGATAGTGGGATGGGTGGTAAAAGAATTTACCAAGACTGTTGTAGGTAAAGAAAGGCAGATTCATTGGACACCACGGAGCTTACATGTTTGTGGTGATGTGGGTGTGAACATACAATTATGGACAGTGCATAATGCTTGATGAAAATAATAGATGCTGATGTTAATGTTTTATGTATTTAATATCCTATATTTTTTATTGTTATTTTAGAGTACACGCTTACTACTTTTTTTTTTAAGTTAACTGTGAAGCAGCCTCGGGCAGGTCCTTCAGGAGGTTTCCAGAAGAAGGCAGTATTATCAAGGAGATGGCAGCTCCATGCCTGTTACTGCCCCTGAAGACCTTCCAGTGGGACAAGATGTGGAGGTAGAGGACAGTGAAACTGATGATCCTGACCCTGCTTAGCCTTAGGCGAAAGTGTGTGTTTGTGTCTTGGTTTTTAACAAAAAAGTTTTAAAAGTAAAATAAATAAATAATGTAAAAAGCTCATAGAATAAGGTTAAAAAGAAATAAAATATTTTTGTATAGCTATATAATTTGTGTGGTTTTTTTTGTTTATTTGTTTGAGACAGGGTCTCACTCTGTCACCCAGACTGGAGGGCAGTGGCACAATCATGGCTCACTGTGGTCTCAACCTCTTGAGCTCCAGAGATCCTCCCACCTCACTCAGGAGCACGTCAGTCCTCTAGGCAGACATCAGGCCCCAGGTGGACCCTGGACTCAAGGTGTATACCAGGCCCCAAGTTGACAACCAGGCCCCAGACAGACACCAAGGCCCTAGGTGGACAGCAGGCCCATGTTGAACACCAGACTCATGTGGACATCAGGCTGCAGGTAGACATCATGCCTTAGGTAGATACGTAGGCTCCAGGTGGACTTTAGACCCAAGGCTCCAGGTGGACATTGGACCTAAGTCCCCAGGTGATCATCAGGCCCAGGTGAAAACTCAGGCCTTAGGTGCACATCCGGACTTAGGTGGACATCCAGGCCCCAGGTGATCACCAGAACCCAGGTGGACACAAGGCCTTAGGTGAACAACAAGACCCAGTAGGCCATCAGGCCCCAGCTGGATACAGTCCCCAGGTGAACACAAGGCCCCCAGAGGGACATAGGCCCAAGGCAGACATCAGGTCCTAGGTGGACATCAAGCCTGAGGACATCTGGCCCCTGGTGAACATCAGGTACAGGTGTCCAAAAAGGCCCTGGGTGGACATAACGGTGTATAGGTAAGGAGTTGACCTGGGGGGAGGGTGAGCAGTCAGCAGCCCAGTGGAGTCCTGAGTAGGTCTTATGGAAGGAAGGGGCCAAGGGGACAGAACCGTAAAGAAGTGACCTCACTTCCTTGATGATGACACACACGAACAGAACTTAGAACTCTGGTAACCAGGCGCCCATATCCTACAGCCAGCGCCATAACCAGCTCACTTGGTGGGAGATGCTCAAGAGAGCAAGATGTTCTCGTATTGCTTCCCCACTTCGAGAGGTTGCCGCTTCAGGAATGGAGGGAGTGAGAGCCTCTTCCGACGATGCCGAAGAAGGCTCATCCCTCACCCCAGAAACCTGTGGCCCTTTGTAAGAAGGCGCACCCAGGTACCACAGGGCAGCCCAGGGCAGGCCCTAGTAGGCCAGGCCACACCACAGATCCCATCGGGGCTGCATCTGCTCACTGTCATTGTCCGGGAGGAGATTCGGGAGCCCATGGAGGCACAGACATATGGTGAGGTGGCTGCAGCCTGGAAGACTTTGCGGGGGTGGTGTTTAGGGGCTGGAACTCCTTAAAATTCAGTGAGGTTGTTTCTGTGTTTGGAAATTCCAGTGGAAAGTGACTGATGCTGGTGGCCTTTTCTCCTTTTTCAGCTCCTGGTCCACACGCAGAAATGAGAGCACTGACAGCACCAGCTGTGGATCCAGAGCCAGCATGGGAAGAGCACCCTCCAGAGACAGCGCTGGAGCTAGAGGGAGCTTCAGCCAAGGACCAGACCAACGAAGATCTGCCTGAAACCATGGCACCTACTGTAGCCACTGGCCTTGGCCCTGGAGCTGAAAGTGTGGCTGGAGACAGAAGTGGGAGGGAGGAGGTGACCAGCACGGCCCCAGCCAGCAGCTCCCATGCTGCCCCTAGTCCTGGGCACGGTGGCAAACATGCAGGCAGAGAGCAGCACATTCAGCCTGGGCTCCTGTACGTCGCTGGAGAGAGGCTTCTCTCATTCATTATAGCGGCAGCCCTGCTGCAGGTCCCGTATATTGTGATAATGCTGGTGGGGTCTATGTGTGTGCAGGAGGTGTGCAAGAGCATTAAAAGAAGGTTGGGAAGAAAAGTTCCAGCAGCTCCTCCTGCTCTCAGACGCAATCTCCTTCTCCAGGCATGGATGTGTGTCTGCAACTGTGCATCCAGGCTGTTTGCCCCTAATGTGCTGCCCCAAACGGGCTCTTAACAGGTGGGCAGGGGGTGAGGGGACCAGGAGGTGGCTCCAAAGGGTACAGCAAGCAAAGTTTTAAAAGACAGCCCTTGTGCCCCAGGCTCTCCATGCCGCCACCTGCCTTAGCATTTATTAATAGTGTTAGAATTACAAGTTTATGAAATGAAATATAAATAAAGTTTGATTTCTGAAACTTCTCACCTTTTTGAACTCCCTAATATTAGATGATGCTTTTGAGGCTATCCTGAAAGTCTCTGATAGTTGTGTCTTTTGTTGTGGTTGTTTGTGTGATTGAATTACCATCAAGTCAACTGTTATTGGAAACCTTTCAGGTATGGCTTTTAGAAGACCTTGACCTACTCTTGCCTGTTTTGACTTCTCTGGTTTATTGTAGAAAGAGGGATGATGTAGGCTCATGTCTCCAGCAGATCAATCACCTTTTGCCATCAAGGATTTGGCATCAGAGTTTCCAAGAATTATGTGTGCAAGTTGATATGCTGGTACTTTAGCTAATCTGGGTGTCAAAACAGAATGCCATAGACTAGGTAGCATAGAAAATTGATTTCTCACAGTTCTGGAGATGGTAAAATCCAAGGTCAAATGGTCAGCAGATTCCGTGGGGCTGACTTCCTGGTTCCTAGACAGCCATCTTTTTACTGTGTCCTTACATGACAGAAGGGATGAGGGAGCTCTTTGCAGTCCCTTTGATAGGGGCACCAATTCCATTCGTGAGGTCCCTGCCTTCATGAACTTAATCACCTGCCAAGGCCCCACCTCCAAACACCATCACATAGGATTAGAATTCAACACATGAATTTAAGGAGGACAATAACAGTTGCTTTACAGAATCAGGTCACCCCGAGCCATATGCACTCACAGGAAATCTCTAATCTCCTGTTAAGTATTTGCTGGTCCCCTCTGGGTTTAGGGAATTTTTTTTCTTTAAGAAAAATGATCTTTCATGTGATCCATGGTTTATTCATAGAAAAGCACTGTGAGTTCACACACTTGCTAAAAAGAAGGGCAATCGTGATACAAAAATGAGAGTGACCTCTCTCCCTCTCTTCTTTTTAACCAACCCATTGGGCTGAGATGTTATAGGGTCCCTTGGCTGGGCGGTAGGACGTGAGTAGCCACAAACGGCAAATACAACTTCTTGGTCAGTTTGGAGTAGAAAAGGTGACATTTTGTCAACGAAAGAAAAAGTAAAGCAGATGGAGAAGTTCTTAGTTCGCATTCTAGCTATACCACTCCTTCCCTATCAAACCCCACCCCCAACTAAGGAACTAAGACATAAAAGAGTAAACACCAAGGCACTGGTAACCAACTGACTCTTCTGAATGCTCTTGCTATCTCCTACAATAATTCCAGGCTGAGCATAGGGGTCAGGAAAGTAGCAGGAACATGATGATTCACTGTGGAGGTCAGCCAGGGCTAAGATAGGGCTGCCCACTAGGGCTAGAAATTAAGAAGGGAGAGGCTAAGTGAAAACCAGCCCTAGCCTCTAAGTCAGCAAGCAATGAGACTGTGACAAAAGCAGGCAGAGAAAGGCAGGGGAAGAAAGCAAGTACCGGGTGAGAAGAGAACTGTGCAGCGAAAGCAGCAAATCTGATGGTAGAGGGAGACTGGTGCTTAGAAGCTCGTTTGGTGAGAGAGAATGAATAGAGGAGGCACAGAGATGGGGAACAAACACTTAACTGGTGAGAGAGATTTAAGACGAATGGGAAGAGAAATCTCGCAAAAAGGACACATTCATGCAGATCCTCAAAGATGAACACGCAGTCACTCCTACATGTAGAAAAACGCTCAGTTACACATATAAAAACACAGATGCATGGAGAGCAAGCATACACACAGACACATATTTCTACACATGCATTCGTGTGTGCCCAGATACACACACACTAAACATGCAAGACATGAGAGCATTTACACATAGATATGCATCCTCACATGTACGCAAATGTTACATCCTCACACAGAGACCCACCGTCCAGTGTGCACATATCCACACAGGTACACAGCCATAGAACTGACATACATACACATAAACATATAATGTGCACATACAGACAGGCATGCGCAGCTGTATCTATACACATAGACACATGTACTCAGTCATACAGATGCACACACTCTCTAACACAAAGGTGACCAGTGTAGACGAATATTGCGAGCTCAGTGGCTTCCCAGACCTTCACCTTTTCCCTGCACTTGTTTCAAAGGTGCTCAGCAGACTCCTGGCGAGGCTATATGAGGCAGGGGCCGGAGCTTCAGAGTCCTCACAGTTTTGTGAGGCAAAAGTCTGAGTCCAGTCCTGGCCTCTGCCGCTCACCCACCACTGGGCTATTAATGCCCTGTCTGCAGGCGAGAGATTCTGCATAGACTAGTCTTGGGATTTTTTCTAACTGGCCGTTTTTCTCCTTGGCACCCCCACTATCCCACTGGTAATGGCATACACTCTGCAAGGGAAACCTGAGAAATGGTTGTGAGTCTCCTCAGACAATAAGCATATCCTCCCATCCACAGCTACCTCAAGTGACCATCAAATCAGAACCAGGATTACAAATACTTACGACTTTACAGTAATTGGCAACACATATACTATAGTATTTACAGTACCATAAATGCACCTGTTTCTCTGGTTAAGCAATCTCTGAGATGGAACAGTGTTCCATGTTTGCCAAGGGAGACAGGGCCAATGCCCAGGACATGCAGGACATAGGGGCAGAAAGTGGCATATCGTGGGGGTTTCTGGTCGATCTGCAGGGCCCAGCTTCTCCATGAACAGTGGGCTGTCGTGAGAAGCTTGCCAAGGTATGCTTATCGACTGGAGTTGGACTCTCCCCATCCTTAGCCCTGTGGTCCTTTGGCCTCAGCCACAGGTGCTCAGAGTCCTCTCAGGGGGGACAAATGTTTCAGTGTCGTTGGCCTGACCGGATACTACCTGGGGACCCAGGCTGCCAGGCCGGTGAGCTCTCTGCTTTCTCAGCCAAAGGGCTCTCGAACCAGCAGTATCAGCTGGTTATAATCACTAAAAAAATCTATATGAAGAGATACTCTTTTAAAAAAAAAAAACTATATATAAATTGAAATATAGTTCTAAAGAAAATGTTCAAACAACCCAAAGGTAGCAGGAAAAAGAAAACAGAAATAATAAGCAGAGACACAAACAGAAAACAAAAAATTATTATGCCCTAACATATCAGTAAATATATTAAATGTAATGATCTAAATACACCAATTAAAAGACACATTGCCAGAGCAGGCTTTTTAAAATGATTCAACTATACGGTGTCTAGAAAAAATTCACTGCAAATATAATGAGTACAGGCAGGTTGAAAATAAAAAAATAAAAATGATACATCCTGAAAATATTAATCTACAGGGAACAGAGTCACTATATTATCAGATAAAGTATATTTCAGCACAAAGAAAATGACCAGAGACTGAGAGGAATATTACATAATGATAAAAGGGTCAATTCACTGAGACATAGTGAGCCTAAATGTTCACGCACCTTTAAACATCAGAGCTGCAAAATAATGTGAAGCTAAAACTAATAGAACAGAAAGGAAAAATAAATAAATCCACAAATACTGTTGGAGACTTCAACACCTCTCAATAACCCAACTAAAGCAGTCCTAGAAGGGAACTAAATGTAACTAAAATGCTCACATTAGAAAAGAGAAAAGGTCTCAAATCAATAATCTATGCTTCTACCTCTAGAACCTAGAAAAAGAAGTACAAAATATACCAAAAGCAAGAAAAAGAAGGAAATAATAAAGATAAAAGCAGAAATCAATGAAACTGAAACCAAATCAATGAGCTGGTTCTTGGAACAAATTGACAAAATTGACAAACTTCTGACAAGACCAACAAAGAAAAAAAAGACATAACGGCACAAATTAATATCAGAAATAAAACAGGGATACCGTTACAGATTCTGCAGACATCAAAAGGATAATGAAGAATACTAACACAATTCTACAAATATTAATTGGACAACATATAGAAAATGGACCCGTTTCACTGAAAAACACATAATTAAAATGATCCTATAAATATTAAGGAAACTGAATATGTAATCTTATAACACACACAAAAAAATCTCCAAGCCCAGATGGTTTTACTTAAGATGTCCACCAAGTGTTTAAAGAACGAACGCTAATTCCATATGATCTTTTTAAGAAAACAGAAGAAACACTTTCCAATTCATTTTATGAAGCTAGTATTACCCTGATACCACAACCAGACAAACTATATACAAAACCCAAAAATTTGTTAAAAAGGAAAAAAAAAACTATGGACTAATATCCTTCATGAATATACAGTAATTCACCCTTTCTCCCATCCATGGTTCCACAGTTTCACTTTCCTGGGTTTGTTACCCACGGTCAGCCACAGCCTGAAAATATTAAATGGAAAATTCCTGAAATAATTTACAAGCTTTAAACTGCATGCCTTTCTGAGTAGTGTGATGAAATCTTGCATCGTCCTGCTCCATCCCAGCTGGGAGGTAGATCCTCCCCTTTGTCCAGCGCATCCACGCTGTATACTCCACCTGCCCCTTAGTCACTTAGTAGCCATCAGTTATCAGATCTACTGTGGTGGTATTGCAGTACTTGTGTTCAAATAATGCTTGTTTTACTTAACAATGGCCCCAAAGCACAAGAGTAGTGATATGGTTTGGCTGTGTCCCCAACCAAATCTCATCTTGAATTGTAACTCTCACAATTCCCACATGTCGTGGGAGGAACCTGGTGGGAGGTGATTGAAGTACAGGGGTGCGTCTTTCCTGCACTGTTCTTGTGATAGTGAATGAGTCTCACAAGATCTGATGGTTTTCAAAACAGGAGTCTCCCTGTACAAGCTCTCTCTTTGCCAGCTGCTATCCATGTAAGATGTGACTTGCTCCTTCTTGCCTTCCACCATGATCGTGAGGCCTCCTCAGCCATGTGGAACTGTAAGTCCAATACACCTCTTTCTTTGGTAAATTTCTCAGTCTCAGATATGTCTTTATCAGCAGCGTGAAAATCGACTAATACAAGTAGTGATGACAGCAATTTGGATATGCCCAAGAGAAGCCATAAAGTGCTGCCTTTAAGTGAAAGGGCAAAAGCTTTCAATTTAAGGAAAAATAAATTCATATGCTGAGCTTGCTAAGATTTACAGTAAGAAAAATATCTATTTGTGAAATTGGCCGGGTGCTGTGGCTCACGCCTGTAATCCCAGCACTTTGGGAGGCCGAGGCGGACAGATCACGAGGTCATGAGATCAAGACCATCCTGGCTAACATGGTGAAACTCCATCTCTACTAAAAATACAAAAAAATTAGCCAAGTGTGGTGGCACGGGCCTGTAGTTCCAGCTACTTGGGAAGCTGAGGCAGGAGAATTGCTTGAACCTGGGAGGTGGAGGTTGTAGTGAGCCAAGATCACGCTACTGCACTCTAGCCTGGGCAACAGAGTGAGACTCCATATCAAAAAAAAAAAAAAAAAAGAAAGAAAGAAAAAGAAAAAGTAAACTACTTAGTCTATAACATAGTAGAACCAGACAGAATATTAAAGCTCTAAGGCCATTTGGTATTAGTTAAAATAGTGGTTCTCAAACTATGTTTTGTAGAAGTATTTCAGGGACCTCCTCTCTGTCAGGCAAAATAGCTCTCCTTCAATGAGTTTTATATATTGGTGTCCTGTGTAAGATTTTTGTTTCAAAAAAAGTGTCCATTATTTGAAAAAGTCAGTGCTTCTCAATACCCTGTTATGTCAGCATTTCAAACAGGCAATTCAACTAAGACTGTCCCTCAAATTGCTGTGCTTCTCGCATTGTTGGTCTTCACGCACCAAAAATCAGTGTCATCTCTCCCATCATTGGAACAATTCTGAACGCCCCCACACATTTCCAATGTGGCCCCCACCCCCACTGATCTGCCCGTAGTCACTTTGGAGTTAGCACCAAATCTAACAAATCCAGGTCGACAGGTCTGCATTTAAGTGGAGAAAGTTTCCCCACAATAGTACTTTGCCTGAAATTGTTCTTGAGTGTTAAAAATCGTAAAAGAAACACTTAAAAGGTGTTTTTTTGTCATCCAAGTCCAATTCTCTTTAAAAGAAACAATCGTTATGGGGACCTCCCACCTTTCCTGCTGGAGAAGACACTCTCTCCTGGTAAATGAATAGCTTCTGGCTATTTCTTGGATACTCATACGACTTAACTCCAGGAAGAGAAAGGCTGCCGCGATTGTGCCAACATTTGTGCATCTGGTCTACTTGACAATTCCACTTAC
Organism: Hylobates moloch; assembly: GCF_009828535.3. Classification (NCBI taxonomy): domain Eukaryota; kingdom Metazoa; phylum Chordata; class Mammalia; order Primates; family Hylobatidae; genus Hylobates; species Hylobates moloch. Next base: position 44,918,566 of record NW_026652294.1, read on the forward strand.
CATTGTAAAGGAGTAAGTTGGCATTCTGGTATCTCAAAAATAAACATGTAAAAAGATTACAGTGCTTAAAATCCATGATAAGGCCCAAACATGGTAAGGGACATCATTGGCTTATGCCTTTGGGATCTACTACCCTTTACTGGGGCAATCACCTGAGAAAGGGCAGGGGTTCAGGTGGCACCCCCACTTCCCACAGAAAAACTGCTGTCACATGGTTTTCTTATAAGAATCTGCAAGTGGAAAATGAGTGGAAAGCAAGCCGGAACAGATGTCTAATATCATTAAAGCTGGTTCCAAAAGAATCCAGATCTCAGTTTGGTATATTAATGCTCTATTTATCTTTAAGCACAGATGGATATTTTTATTGGTATTACTTTGTTTATCTGGTTTTAAGAAAGGTTAGTCCAGGGGGCAGATGCCTCTGTTATGAGACTGCATTCCTGTGAGGGAGTCAGAGGAGAGGGGCAGCTTTTTTCAGCAGAACTTTAATTAGGAAAGCCAAAGTTGTATATGTTGGCAGCTCTCGCCTGATTTAATGAGGCCAGTTGCAACAACAAACAGAAAGATAAATAGGACATTGGCAAGCCCAGGGTTTCCCACCTCTTCTCCTCACCAGCCGAAGAGAAAAACAACACACCACCACCATATTCCCAAGTGCAAAATAGACCATGACGGAATCTAAATTCTCTAGAAAGGGATGCTTCACAAACAGCTATCACCCAAGATAACCAAGAGGAATAGGTCTGTTACCAGTGTCCTAGTTATGAACACGTGGACCTTCCAGAAGCTTCTGGGTAAAGCGATTTCCATGTGGCTTATGGACTTGTATGGCTTTTATTAGATGATAGCCGGGGCCCCCTGCGTGGGGGATGCCCAGGCTCTGTTCGCACTCGTTACCTCTGAGTTTGCTTTTTTACTGGAATTGATCTCTAATTTAGTCTCTCTTTTTGGAGGAGTTAAACAGGATTATGGATCCACATGTCCAGGAAATTCCTTCCTGAATTGGATTAGGAGATTTCATTTGCCTGATGGATCTCCCAGAAATAATTGCTAACATGAACACAGTGTGTGTGCTTTCTTCATCAACAGTGTAACTCCTTATTCCTCATCTTTTTCTTTAGTCTTCCTTCTGCCATCCTCTTCAGGCATGTACATATGCAAGTGCATGTGTATCAAGAAAAGAGAAAATGTTTTAACATCCAAAAATTGGGGTTTGAGAGTCACTTCTGCCACACGCCCTGTGACCATGGACACACACTTACCTGCTGCCTGTAACAACTCTCCTGCCTTTAAAATAAGAATAAGGCTGAGCATGATGGCTCACACCTGTAATCTCAGCACTTTGGGAGGCTGAGGCGGGTGGATCCCTTGAGGTCAGGAGTTCGAGACCAGCCTGGCCAACATAGTGAAACCCCATCTCTACCAAAAATATAAAAAATTAGCTGGGCGTGGTGGTGCGTGCCTGTAATTCCAGCTGCTTGGAAGGCTGAGGGAGGAGAATCGCTTGAACCCAGGAGGTGGAGGTTGCAGTGAGCAGAGATTGCGCCACTGCACTCCAGCCTCCAGCCTGGGTGACAGAGCAAGACTCCATCTCGAAGAAAAAAATATAAATAAATAAATAAATAATTAAAAAAATAAGAATGAACATTCCTATCCCACTCACCTTACAAAATTGTTTCAAATGTGTGAACTCATTCTGTTCCCTCTAAAAATTCACTCTGCCTCTTGGACATCATATTTCTCCTTCCTCATGTGGGGCTCTTCTTAGCTTCCTCTTTTCCCTCACTCCAGGTATCCATCTACTCTCTCTCCAAAGCTCATCATCTTTCTACTCTGAATTTCTTCTGTTTGAATCTTAGTACCCATGTCTTCTGCTAATGCAGAGACCTCCACACTGATGTGCCTGCCCAGATCTCTTCTCCTATTCATCTGACACACACTGATCTAGATGCACCTACCTGATCCAGGTGAACCTGACTGATTCAAAAACACAGTCCTCTATGCAATGGCTTTTAATGGCTCTAAATAGTATACTATCTTAGTTCGACATATTTTGCTGCATAAAAATAAGTTATAGGCCAGGCATGGTGGCTCACGACTGTAATCCCAGCACTTTGGGAGGCCAAGGTGGGCGAATCATGAGATCAGGAGATCGAGACCATCCTGGCCAACATGGTGAAACCCTGTCTCTACTAAAAATACAAAAATTAGCTGGGCGTTGTGGTGCGTGCCTGTAATCCCAGCTACTCCGAAAGCTGAGGTAGGTGAATAGCTTGAGCCAGGGAGGCGGAGGTTGCAGTGAGCCAAGAGCGCACCACTGCACTCCAGCCTGGGGACAGAGCGAGACTCCATCTAAAAAAAAAAAAAAAAAAAATCTCAGCCAGGTCAAACATCCCCTGGAGGTCTCACTCCCCATTTCCACTATGATTTCTCCAACCATTCCCCTTCAAACAAGGTATGCTTTAGCCAGTTTGAAACCCTGTTAATCCACTTGTATTGCTGGTAACATTCACCCTTTGCTTCTGCTCCTAGTGCTCCTTCTTGCTGAAATACCTTTTGGATTCCACTCCTCTACATCTTCATGTCCTCTAAAGGCTCAGCTCTAATGGGTCCTCCATGAAGCCATTCCATTTTCAAGGCTACAGGAAGTAGCTCTCCTCTTTACCACATTATCTGTACGTCTCTTGTTGCACTTATTTTTACTTTCCCCACCATTTATTTAGTTATAATGGTTATTTACTGCATGACCGTTAGTATAATAAAGTCCTTGAGGATGGGTCCTGTGTCTGATTCATTTTTTGGCACCTAGAGCAGCTGGCACACTGTGGACTCTGCGTAAGTACACCATGGTTATCAAGATGTGCCATTTTGAGCCTGAACAAGTGTCCACTACTGTGAGGCTGGCATGTCTGGACATGTCTCGCCTTTCCAATGCCAACTTGCATTTTTAAAATGAGGTGCCCTCTGGAAAATAACCCATTATAAAAGAGAGAAGGTGAGGCAGAAAAGCTTGGCCCCATAACAAAGCCTTAGTCATGGCAGTCATGGCAGCAAATGCTTGGATTTTTGAGTAGAGTATTATAATGTTTGCCTTTCAGCTTTGTCTGCTCGCCCAAAACCTGTTTACTAAAAAAATCTAGAAGGCACTGGAACATAGCTGCACAATTTTAAAGTCCCTATGAAAATGCTGGAAGTGGAGAGAAAGCGTTCTCCTGACTGTACAGAATGTGAAAAGCTCTTGACCCTCAGAGGTCTCCAGAGGACATGGGGCTGTCGCTTTGGTGCCTTGAGGATGCAGCTCATCAAAACTCTGATAGTAGCAGGAGAAAGGAAGAAAAATAATGCAGATGCTACATGAGACCTAACAATTTATTAGTGAACCCATCTGAGATACCTCTGGAGACCCCCCAGAAGTAATTTGTGGAGAGCACGAAATTTGAGAGCCTAGAGACCCTGCAATAGCAGGTAGAGATGAGAGCAAAGGAAACACAGATAACATACTGCAGGAATGAGGAGATAAGAGAATTAAGTGATGTATACAAAGGAATTTGTCAAGGCACATACAGCCCCCAGGTTTAGGTTGTTATGATGAATTGGTTCTATGGGTTTCTCTTGGTTACATAAACACAGTCTCACAATCTTGGGTCTTGTCACTCTAGAATTAACTTGTCTCCCAGGACCTCCGTTCCCTCTTACATTAAATTTTCCATTTTTTTCGTCTTTTTCTCTTTATGTGTTACATCTATTTGCATCATCTCCTCTAAGGCGGCTATAAATATGTCTACTGAGCCATGGGGACTCATGTCACCAGCCACAAGGACCTTTTGTTTGTCATTACAAACACTGGCTATCAGATGTGAGCAAAGAGAGAAAAAACATGATGTATGTCCCTGGAGTTTGGGAACTGGTTGAAATGGTGGTAGAGGAGAAGGAGAGGAATTGGAAAGATAGACTATCCTGCTTAACTGCTCCTCATTTCTCATGCCTGATGATTATTAATTACATTTGTGCATTGATACAATTTGCTAGTTTTCTGAGTAGGCGAATTGCGCTTAGTCATCTTGGCATTTTTAAATGTAAATGAAAAATCACCCAGTGCTCCGAGCCAGAAGCGAGAAAGATAAATAACACCAGGAAGCTGGTCGTTGCCCGTCTGTCATAAAATTTCATTAGTTTTGACAGCCTGTACAACATAAGCAATGAATGAATGCTAACTACACTTCCTTGTCTGTCTGCTCCCATAAGTCACTGGTGCTTCACAGGCCAAAGGAGGTGGCCCTGATGAGGCTTTGGGATGAAAAGACACTGAAGCATTAGCAACTATAGAACCCAGGGTGCACAGAAGAATTTCACCGAGGCCGATAATCTGAGCAGGCTGGACCGAGTTGAGTGTGGTTTACCCTAAAGCCACATTCCCCATATTCATTACTGCACCCAGAGCCTCCCTGGGCATGTGGGACAGCCTCATTCATCTGCGTTCTCTTCTAGGACTCGATCATTAGGAAATATTTCTTGGTACTTCCATGTGCCAGGCACAGCATTGACTGCTAGAAATGGAGGAATTCATGCAACAAATAGGTCAGAAGGTGATAAGTGCCAGGGAGGAAAACAGATCACGGAAAGGAGAGAGGAGTTCCCGGCCAGGACTGATTAAAGGCGGTGGCAATTGCTTCATTGACTATGGAGCCAGGTGGGCATTCAAGTCGCAGAAATCGAGGACAGCATCAGGTCCAGAGTCTCTTATGATGACAGACACAAATGAAGATAAAAGGTGCTTCTGCTTCCTCTTCCCTTCTCCTCCCTTCCTGAGCAACTCAGCCTCAAAGCTATTAATTGGGACAGCACAAGGTCACATCTATGCAGGAAAGGGAGGAAAACATGGTGGCCTATGAGTCCAAGGAGGGTGAAAAGGGCATCCCCATGTTGGAGTGGCCTCGCCTGTGTTGTCTGAGCCTGAGGTTGGGTGTTAAGAACCTAGCAGGATGGGGAGGGCACCTGAGCATGCCGGTGGGTGACAAGCCATGGGGACTCAGAGTGTGAGCAGGAAAGGAGAGAGTCCCCTAGAGAGACAGTGAGGCATGGGGTGTCAGCCCCAGCAGGGTGAGGAGAGCACCTACTCACAGAGTGGCTTAGCGTTGGGGGTCAGAGCCCCAGAGGCAAGAAAACAACTTCTACAAAGGCATGGCCTGGCCTGTGGTGTCAGAGTCCAAGTAGGGTAAGATGGCGTCACACGTGGGAGAGTGTGGTGCAGAGTGGCCAGACCTGAGCAGGAATGAAGAGGGTGCCTCTGCAGAGGGGCAGACTGGGTAAGCTCCCAGTGCCCTAGCAGGTTGAGAAGGGTGTCCACCTGGGGAAAGGTCAGCAGCAAAGATGGATGGGGGATTTGATCACATAAGGAAGGATCAATCAGATGAGTAAATAAGGTGTGGGGACCTAGTTTCTCACTGTCAGAGAAGGAAGATACTCACAGGAGAAAGAAGGAAATCAAAAATAAAACCTGTATGGTTGGATTGCAATGGGAGGAATCAGATTGAACACACAGTTTTCAATTATAGACATAGACGTAAATATAGATGTGTGCACACTCCCTTGCTGTGCCCTTTGAGAGAGCCTTAGAGCAAGGACAGCGGACAGAGATAAGTGTACCTTTCTTTCTCATGGAGTGGTTGAGCTGGTCACATATAAGCCTAGATGCAGCATCTTTACCATCACAAAGGGAGAGGCTGCCTGAGAATGAGGGGTTGACACAGAAGAAGGAGAATAAACAGACTGGATCTCAATGACATCATTTGACCCCCTGGATTCAGCCATGCCTGAAACCCATTCTGCAAGTGAACAAATTTCTTTTTTTTTTTTCTTTTTTGAGATGGAGTCTCGCTTTGTCGAGTGCAGTGGTGCAATCTCGGCTTACTGCAATCTCCACCTCCCTGCCTCAGCCTCCTGAGTAGCTGGGACTACATGCACGTGCCACACCTGGCTAATTTTTTGTATTTTAGTAGAGACGGGGTTTCACCATGTTAGCCAGGACAGTCTCAATCTCCTGATCTTGTGATCCACCCATCTCGGCCTCCCAAAGTGCTGGGATTACAGGCGTGAGCCACTGCGCCTGACCATTAAATTTACTTTGTTTTCTTTTCTGGTTTAAGCCAAGGTGAATTGAATTTTTGTCACTTGCATTGGAAGGAGATTCGGTTATTAATACCCTCAATTAGTTCCTCATGATTGATTTTAATTGATAACAACCTCAAATACTAGGGATGATTCCAAGTCACCCGAGTTTTTCTTAAGGCATCCTATCCAGCCATTCATTTAACAAATATTTATTATATGTCTTCAACATGCTTGACACTGTTCTAAGTTCTTGTGTTATGCAGAGAAAAAATGCTGACAAGAACTCTTGACCTGTGGGATTTACTCTGGAGGAGAAAAACAAGAAACAAGAAACATAAACGAAATAAGTATAAGGGTTTAAATGCCTAATGGGGGTGAGAAAGAATTTTTTTTTAAAGTATAGAATGGTAAGGGGGTGACAAGCATTCTGGTACAGGAGGTGGGATTTGCATTTTTAAGTAGAGTTGTCAGAGTAGAGTACAGTGAGAAGCTTACTATCTGAACAAATATTGAAAATAATGGAGTTTGAATATATAAGGGGGAAGAGCATTCCAGATGGCAGGAAGAGCCTGGGTAAAGGCCCTGAGGCAGAAACATGTCTGGTGTGTCCAAAGAACAGTAAGAAGCCCACTGTGGTTGCAGCAGTGTGGGGGCGGGGCAGGGAGCCACGGGCTCATACAGGGACAGGTTGAGACGGAGCAGGTAAGGTCTTAAGGGTATTTTAAGATGTCAGCTTTGACTCTGATTGAAAGGAGGAGTCATTACATAGTTTTGAGCAGAAAAGTGCATGGTCTTAGGTGTTAAAAGGATCATTCTGGCTATTAACGAAAAACGGATAACAGGGATTTGGTCAGGGAGGGTAGGAGCAGAGATAACATGTAAGAGTAACCCAGGTGAGAGATGCTGATGGCTCAGACCAGAGTGATCCCAGGGAGGGGTCAACCGTGATTTTTAGGTGTTGTGTCTGAGCAACTATAATGATGAAATTGCCATTAACTAAGTGGGTGATGCCACAGCGGGAGAAACTTAAGGGTAGAAGATCAGGAGATGAGTTCTGAACAAGAGTTTGAAATGTCTATTAGACATCTAAATAGAGATGTTGAGTAGCAGTTATATGTAGGAATTCGGAGTTCTGAAGATAAATCAGAATGATTTTATTAAACTTTTGTAAATGTTTACAAAATTAGCTGATATCTAACAGTTCATTGGAGATCAGTTTCTACAAACAAAATTATAAAGATCAAGCTGTTTCGTTGTTCACAAAACCTTAGTTTGTAATTCCCAGTGTTCTGGCCTCCACTACACCTTCCTCCACCAATGGTTCTCAGAGTGTGGTCTCAGCACCCCCGGGGGAACCTGAAAGTTTTTCAGGAGATCTGGAATATCAACATTATTTTCATAATAATATGAAGGCATTATTTCTCGTTTTCATTCACATTCTCTCATGAGTACATGGTGGAGTGCTCCAGTGGCCACGTGACATGTAATATCCATAGATGGAATACAGGAGCAAATATGAGAATACTGCTGTATTTTACTAGATAGACATTTCCTAAGATTTGCAAGATGAAAAAAAAATGCCCCTCTTCTTGCTAACAATGTTTATTTTGGTTAATATGGTATTTTTAAAGTAATTCATGTTAAAAAGCAGTAGGTTTGTTATTGCTACTTTAATTTTTTTTTTTTTTTTTGAGATGGAGTGTCACTCTGTCGCCCAGGCAGGCGTGCAGTGGTGTGATTTTGGCTCACTGTACCCTCCACCTCCCAGGTTCAAGTGATTCTCCTGCCTCAGCTTCCTGAGTAGCTGGGATTACAGGCACCTGCCATCACACCTGGCTAATTTTTGTGTGTTTTTTTAGTAGAGACGGGGTTTCACCACGTTGGCCAGGCTGGTTTTGAACTCCTGACCTCAGGTGATCCACCAGCCTCAGCCTCCCAAAGTGCTGGGATTACAGGCATAAGCCACTGCGCCCTTGTTACTTTTAAACAAATCTTTCAAAATTTTAATATCTAATATAATCAGTCCCAATAGATTTAATGCACCTAGATAAAATGTTTTTGGGGTCCTCAGTAATTTTTAAGAGTATAAGCGGATCCTGAGACCAAGACATTTGAGAACCATGCTATTCTGTACCCTGCCCGCGGAATTCTCAAAGAGACAGCAGCCCTCGGTCACTGGTGGTGACCGCAATCTCCGCAATCCCTCCTTAGGCTGTCTCTGCTCCAGTAAATTTATATTTGTGTACATGCACAATTGTCTACAAGCTAAAAGAGGTTTAAAAATACAACTGATATCCTTTCTCCGTAATGAGCTTCAGGTTTGGGTGAAATGGAAAATTAGTCTTTACAAAAAACTTTCCTTCAGAAAAGGAAATGGAGAAAAATTAATCCAGTTTACTTCACAGCTGGCCTCCCAGATGATCTAGAGCAAACTGCCCTACTTCCCCTCAAACCCTCCTTTGTAAAAATTAGTAACAGGATGGAAATGATCCTCTCGCAAACATCAACATCCAAAACATAAGGATTAGTTATAATTTTGGCAAGGAAAATCCCAGAATGAATCAAGCATGTTAATTTTTAAGCTATGTATAAAATAATAACGACTTAAGACAAATACAAATTTATACCATGAGCAATTCTTCAGTACCATGCAGCATCTTTAGTCTTTTCCTGTTGGTTTGGGAATATGTATTAGTGGCTCTTTTTAATTACGTCTTGTATCCGTACAACTTTCTAACCCATTATGACTTTAGTAAACCCAGAATGACATGGAACAGGATCTGCAGCCTACACAAATAGTTCTATCCAAGATAAAGTTTTCACATTTCTTTTCAAGAAACTAATAAAGTGATGAAATGATTTAAAAATCCCCTACCTCCGCCGGGCACGGTGGCTCACGCTTGTAATCCCAGCACTTTGGGAGGCCGAGGCGGGCGGATAACGAGGTCAGGAGATCGAGACCCCGGTGAAACCCCGTCTCTACTAAAAAATACAAAAAAATTAGCCGGGCATGGTGGCGGGCGCCTGTAGTCCCAGCTACTGGGAGAGGCTGAGGCAGGAGAATGGCGTGAACCCAGGAGGCGGAGCTTGCAGTGAGCCGAGATTGCGCCACTGCACTCCAGCCTGGGCGACAAAGCAAGACTCCATCTCAAAAAAAAAAAAAAAATCCCCTACCTCCCCACAATAATAAGTATAAAATACATAAATGCATTTTAGTTTATTTCTTAAAGCAATATGTCTTATAAATAACATTAAGTTTACTTTCAATACAAGGGATTTCTGATGCAAAAAAATCACATTCCGGCCGGGCATGGGGGCTCACACCTGTAATCCTAGCACTTTGGGAGGTTGAGATAGGCATATCACTTGAGGTCAAGAGTTCAAGACCAGCCTGGCTAACATGGTGAAACCCCGTCTCTATTAAAAATGCAAAAATTAGCTGGGCATGGTGGTGCATGCCTGTAGTCCCAGCTACTCAGGAGGCTGAGGCAGGAGAATCTCTTGAACCCAGGAGGTGGAGGTTGCAGTGAGCCAAGATGCCGCCACTGTACTCCAGCCTGGAGGACAGAGCAAGACTCTGTTAAAAAAAAAAAAAAAAAAATCACATTCCATTAACAGCATACAATGCAGGCTCTTGCCATTTTTAGCTAAAATACAAAGAAGAAGGACAGAAATCATCAGAAGGAATATCCACATCAGAAGGAATATGTGAGTAAGAGAGATGGGCACACAGCCTAATGTCAGAATCTGGTAGCAATCACCATTTGCTACAAAACAGACTGACAAGAGCAAGGATTTTGCCTCAGACTTTGCCTCCTGAAGCAGAGATAAACTAAAAGGTATGATATAAGTTAAAACTTTAAATATAAATTGGCTTAAAATATGAAATCCAATTATATATTGTTTAAAAGAAATACAAATAGGCAGGGCGCAGTGGCTCAAGCCTGTAATCCCAGCACTGTGGAAAGCCGAGATGGGTGGATCACTTGAGGTCAGGCATTCAAGACCAGCCTGGCCAACATGGTGAAACCCCATCTCCACTAAAAATACAAACATTAGCCAGGCATGGTCACGGGCACCTGTAATCCCAGCTACTCTGGAGGCTTAGGCAAGAGAATAGCTTGAACCCGGGAGGCGCAGGTTGCAGTGTGCCAAGACTGTGCCATTGCACTCCAGCCTGGGCAATAAGAGCGAAACTCCATCTCAAAAAAAGAAAAAAATACAAATATATCATAGTAGCACACAGAAGAAGTAAAGGATAAATAAAGAAAAAAAAAAAGAAGTGGTCCCAATACAAATATTGATCAAAGAATTCTAGACTAAATATATACCACTTACAGAGCCATAAGTTGATATAGTCTTTTGGATGTTCAATTTAGCAATATGCATCAGTATTTAGCTTTAAAATTGGATATACATACTGACCCAGCAATTTCATTTTAGGAAGTTTTTCTGTTTTCATAATTTATAAGAAAGTGTCTACATTTATATGATAAATGTGGGAAAAGATTGTCCTGTGGGGTTGTTCACCATAGCCTTTCAAAAGACCTGTCTGGAGGTCAGCGATGTGACCCACTAAGTTGACGGGGTTCCCCTAAGGAGCTCCACGGGCTGGCGCATGAGTCCCAGTACCCTGCTCAGCTCAGCCCAGCCCTGACACAAAGAGCGTCTTCTTTACTCTCCACTTACTCATGGTAAGATGATCTGGACGTTCTATACTGACCCCCAAACACTTTTCCATACCAGAGGGGCCCGTCACCATTAAAGCATTGTCTTGCTTCCTATCCAAAACTTTCTACTTGTACAGTGATTATTTTGTAAATTGTCAAGTATATCCAACACACAGACATGCACATCTGTACACATGTATGCAATCACACAGAGAAACTAGAAATAAAAGAGATCCAAAAGATAATGGCAAAGAATTTATGAAATATAGCAATGCTACATTTGAATTTGAAATATCAATATGAGCCTAAAATACATATGTCTGTATATTTCCTAGTTGTGTCCTCTGAAGGAACCAGAAACACTGGCACCTCAATAGCAAGGTGCATGGAGCTCCCAGATCTTCATTTCTAAATGACCCCTAACAGAAACCAGGGGTGATTAGAGAAACAGTCAGGGCAGGAAGCTCACCATGTGAGCCTGAAAAGTCTTGCTGGATCAGAAAGCAAAGGAGTGTTTGGGCTAGTGGGATTGTGCAAGAAGGTCCCAGGAACTGCTTGATGAAGCTCCCACTGGCCATATTTTAAGGACAATTTGAGTGTTAGAAAGAATAATAATTACACTTAAATAAAAATCCATGATCTCATAGTGATCATAGTAGAGAAGAAAAGGAAAATTACTTTTGGCTTAGATGATAAAACTATGAAGAAAAACAACAACAACAACAACAACAACAAACCCTGAGTACTGTAAAAATCAAGGTAGTTGGCTTCCTATAAGGAAAGGAAGAAAGAGCTAACTAAAGGTTAATGCAATTCACTCTACCTGCTTTATGTAAGTTTCTGTTTGTATCTATCTTTTTAAATAAACAAACAAGAACACTAATGAATTAAATCTGCCACAAAATAATCTATTAAAAAAGACTAGAAAGATGAAAGATCAAAATTCCATAGCTGATAGAGTTACAGATGATTTTAAATTATCTTCCTTTTGTTTCTCTTTTTTTCTAATTTTCTACAGTACGTATGTATTACTTTAGTAACCCGAAAGTAACAAAGCTATGATGTAACCTACCACACATCATGTACACAAGGCTGGCAGAGGCTGCACAGAGTAGAACACACCATGTATCTATCACTCTTTCATGATTTAATTATATGCACTTCTATTTTTTCTCAGTCTGCCTTTTCACTTTCTTTCTTTTTTCAGAGATACTGTAGAGACAGAAATTTAGTTACAGATGGCTGGATTAAGCACAACTCTTTGGTTAATGTGCTTGAAATACTTTATACAGATCGAGTTTCCTCTTCAAAGCAATATAAGAGAAGAAGATATGAAAATGTATGAGACTGCAAAATAATGAGACATAAATGTTTTCAATACCAAAATATATCTGGAACTCCTCTTCAGTTCTTCAGAGTTGATGGCACATTTCTTCAGGAGCTACAATAGCATAAATCTTTAAGCTTTGAGGTTGAATTTCATTTTTGGAAACAACCAAAAATCATCCAGGGCCACGTCTGATGAAGAAGGTGGTTGATGAAGCAGGAAATGATTTTTTGGTTAAAAATGAGGTGCAATTGTAGAGTCACGGGATAGAAAATATAAACTAGTTCGGAGGTAATTCCAAAGGGGAATTCTTTAAGCATTTTGAGGCACTTTAGTGAGGAAAAGGAAAACGGAGAGCCTCCCTTAGTGAGTACTTTAAAAGACTCATTCATCATTATCATCCCCTATCCATTTTTCTCGCCCAATGAGAACACAACAGCCTCCGGCCCCATACATCCTGAGGCTGCCACCAATCTTGCCTAGGGAAACCTCCTCACTCGTTACAACTGTGTGCCTTCACTTGTTCTAGGAAATAGTTTGAAATTCTCTGTCTTCTTCTCAAGGAATTGAGTCCATTCATTCATGATGGTCAGTTCCTCTACATTAAATTTTAATTAGAGGATTGGCTTCCTAATTTCCCTGGCCAGGATTGTTAGCAATTATTCCAACATCTTCCATGCTCTCGTTAACTAAAATCAACTAAATGATGTGTAAGAAGTCTCTGGTTGGGTGATCTCTTCCTAAGATGAAGTTCTACGCCTGGGGTCATCTTTTACCCATAGTGTTCTCTGTGGATCTGCAATCTGGGGGCCAGAAGAGCCAGTATCATTCATGCCAGAACGTGCCTCTTGTAGCTTTTGCCTCTGAGCAGTTTTTTCTAGATCAGAGATCCAGTCCACCAACATCTCAGGGTAGCCTTTCCAGCAGGGTGCTCAGAGGCAGAGATGGGAGAACACCAGCAGACCAGCAGGCCAGCAGGCCCAGTCCCACAGTCTTTGGACTCTCTCAAGAAAAGAGATTAGGGCCCTGCAGTGTGACTGGCCTGGAGAGGAAAAGAGTCACACTAGGTCCTGAAATCTATCTCCTCCAGTCAGTAAACTTTTAAAAGCAGAATATCACAACAATAACAAATGAATACTAAATAGGTAAATTTCAGCCTAAAGATCCAGTCATGCAGTAAAAACACTAAGTAAAGTTTCTAAAACAATATACAAAGGAGTGGGTGAGGAGCATAAGATTGTAAAAGCCACATGGGCTGGAAATTCACTTACCTCGGCTCAGTATGCACTATTGGTTGAACTTGGTGCTAGTTTCAGCAAACAGAATTAATTTCAAAGGCTCTCTTTTTTGACAAACTAAATTTATAAACACAGCTATTTGCTAATAAATGTGACCTTTAAATCACATTACTCTAAATACAGACTTACTCTGTGTACAGGCTAGGGGCAGAGAGCCTGGAGAAAATCCTTAAAGGAACCAAATAAGCTCTCCTCAACCACTCAGACCTTTAACAGACCTCAAATTGCCCATTTCTGCTCAAGACTTCACCCATTCTTCCATTTATTCAGAAAATCCGTGTTTAATCTCTCAAGTAACTAGTAGGCATCAGGTGCTAAGTGAATACTGTAGATACAGAAATTAATAGAACACATTGTCTTCAAAGACTTTGCATTTGCAGCCACAAATAGCCACACTTACACAAATAGTATCAGTTCTTTAACACTTGATACATACAGTGTATACATTTTCTGGATAAAGTCATACTTTGAAGGGGAAGAGGGTCATCTCACCTGTGACAAGACAGACAGGAAGGCTTTGAAGAGTTGACTTTTGATTTGGTGCTGGAAGGATGGTTATTATTTTGGCAAACAAAGAAAGGTTGGAGATCATTCCCAAAACAGCAAGAAACATGAGTACAGCTAAGGAACAAGAGAGAGTGGATTCATATTTATTAAGCACCTACTGTGTACAAGGTACTCTGCTATCTCTAAAGGCAAAAAGATAAAAAAAGTAAAGCGAGTTTAATCAGAGTGGGTTATTAGATTGTTTGGAAAGGAAAATGTTCATAACCTCAAATAGCTGTGGTATCAAAACTGCATAAAGCAAAAAGTAGTAAAATGATAGATTATACTACAACCAAACAACCTTTAAAAGACTGTCAGGCCATTCAAAAGCTTTCTATGATCTGTGACCCAAATTGTAGGAGTTGGGTGAAAAATAAGGGAGAAAAGGTAGTTAAAAGTAATTTTATAAGTATCTTGAATGCCCAAATTAGACATGTATAGTTTGGGTTGAAGGCATTGGAAGTTGTTAAGTTTTTGAGTGTGGCCAAAACTGTTACTAGATGTTTGAGAAATTAATATAGCAGCAAGGTAAATATACTGATAGACCCAAATGAGAGAAGATTGGAGAAAGGGAAACCAAGTATGTTTGGACATGGGCTTTTGTTTAACATTTATGTACTAAGTAGTGTTTTCTGGGCTGTTTCTGATTCCATTACACATTATATTACGGCATTCCCTGTTTCCTCCCCTTGTTCCCTTGACACTGCCAGCAGCCTGTTCATTTCTGCTATTGTACTTTTCATCCTCTTTCCTATCTAAAATTGATTTCTGCATCTCATGATGATAGTAGTGTTCTCAGCTGTTTACATTTATGGATTAATTTAGTAACAGCCCTCTGAAGAAGGTAACTCCTAGCTAGTGCCTAGGGCAATGTCTGAGTACCTAAGACCGAGTATGGTACATTATAGGTGCCCAGAAACTATCCATTAAGTGAGTCTCCATTCCACAGATAAGGCAACAAAAGCACGCAGAGGTTCAATAAGTTGCTCAAGGCCATACTATAATTAATTTCTGGAGCTGAGCTTCCGCCTCAAACAGGAACGTCTTGATCACAATTCCACATCAATTGTTTATCTGTTTCAAAGATGTTCTTGTTCTCTTTCTGCAGTGCTACCGCTCTTTCCTCACTTATTTATTGAGACTTTTTATTGACCTAGCTTGGCGTTTACCAATCCTTATCTATTTATGAGCCACATAATCCAAACATTTCTTAAATGTTCCCAGAGCTCAGTGGTGTGAGTATCTTCTCTGACTGAGAGCATTCAGTGTTTTTGCATTTTTGTTTGCTTAAAAACGTTTTGGGTTTGGTGTCTCCTTTTTTCTGAACCTTTATCTCCTAACTGGTTTCTGGGTTATTAAACCTGAAGTTATGAGAACCAGAAAATCACTCACTGAGATACAAATAACAGATAGATTAGATCATTAAAAGGTGAGTGAGAGGAAACTGGTTAGAATTCCATCTCCAGTTTGTCTGACATACATCAGAGCACACACACAGACACACACACACACACACACAAATACACCCCACACCAATCTCTGTCTACAATTAGTCTTCTGCCACTGCCTATATGGGAAGCCATCTGTTTCCTTATTCCTAGCTGTATACTTAGCCCTCTTGGGCCCTTAAGTATAAGATTGATTGATTACAATATTGCATATGTTATTTAAGTTTCTAGAGGTTCCTAGCAATTTTCTAGTTCTAGGTACTCAGCATTTATCTGTCTTCAATAGAGTGTATGATTTTTGAAGACAATAACCATATTTTTTCATATAACCATTTCCCTTCCACTGACACTCCCAAGCATATACCAAAACACCTAGAGGACACTAAATAAACACTCCATGCACACACACACACACAGACACACACACACACACTTGCACAGAAATGGTAGTGACCTGCTCCCTTTCAAACACTAGTTATTGAAATTGTACTTCGGGCCTAGACTTTTTCTTCTGTTGATTCACTTTCTTGTAAAGGTTTCATCAAGAAGAAAGTAAATGCATTAGCTTTTTAATTTAATTTCATATTCTGCAATAAACAACTTCCTTTTTTTCTAGCCTATTTGAACCAAAGACCTCATATGCCATGGCTCTTTCCCAGGCTTTTGAAGACTGAATTAGACAAACCTACAGCAGGCAACCAAGATTATAATTTTATATATTACTCAGAAATATAACTATGAGCATCTAGTATACATCAGATAAGTTTGTCTTCACTAATAAATATAAGATATAGTACTTTAACTCTAAGAAATTCTTAGACTCAGTCAGGCACGGTGGCTCACGCCTGTAATCCCAGCACTTTGGGAGGCTGAGGTGGGTGGATCACGAGGTCAGGAGATTGAGATCATCCTGGCTAACATGGTGAAACCCCGTCTCTACTAAAAATACAAAAAATGAGCGGGGCATGGTAGCAAGCGCCTGTCATCCCAGCTACTCAGGAGGCTGAGGCAGGAGAATGGCGTGAACACAGGAGGTAGAGCTTGCAGTGAGCCGAGATCGCGCCACCACACTCTAGCCTCGGCGACAGAGTGAGACTCCATCTCAAAAAAAAAAAAAAAAAGAAATTCTTAGACTCATCTGAGAAAGAAAATACAGGTTGAGTATGTTTTATCCAAAATACTTGGGACCAGAAGTGTTTTAAATTTCAGATTTTTTTGGATGTTGCAATATTTACATATACATAATGAAATATCTTGGGGTTGGTCCCAAGTCTAAACACAAAATTCATTTATGTTTTATATACACCTTATACACATAGCCTGAAGATAATTTCACATGATATTTTGAATAATTTTGTTCATGAAATAAAATTTGTATACATTGAAACTTTGGAAAGCAAAGGTGTCAAGTGTGGAATTTTCTACTTGTGATGTCATGTCAGTACTCAGAAAGTTTCAGATTTTGGAACATTTTGGTTTTTGGAGTTTTGGATTCGGGATGCTGAACCTGTATAATAAACCTAAGATGAATTATTGTATGAGTCTATAAATTTTAAATGTCAAATAGGTAGTTCAGACAATGAGAATTATATGACATTAAAACAGTGTTTGCTGTTGATGCAGGAGTTTTTACTCCTTAGCTCAGCTAGATCCAGGTTCTTGTCTCATGACCAGGAAAATTTAGGTATGTGGACATCGAAGAGTGAGTGGAGTAGAATTTGTTAAGCAAAAAGGAAAGCTCTCAGCAAAAAGAGGGGTCCTGAAAGCAGGTTGCCAGTTGCCCCCCTTCACTGTTGAATATGAAGGCTTCCATATCTGCTGATGGGGCTGGGTTCCCTATTCATACAAGGCACGAATTCCTGGCAGTTCCATCCTACCCTTCCAGGGCCTATGTGGGCCCTTACTCTGAGCCACTCCACATTTGATTTATTTCCCTTACTGCACATGTGTTAAGGGATGGAGGCTTTTACCACATGTTTAGGCAAGCCATCTGTGCACAATGACCTTGGTGGGTCGGAGATTCTCCGGGGACCCTCCCCTATCTGCCTAGGAGAGTTCTCTGCCTCCTGCCTCTATCGCTGTAGGCCAAAAGAGTTCAAAAAAGCTTCATAAGACTGGGACTTTGCCTTTAAAAAGTTATATTTCAAATTGGCAGGAGATGGAGCTTTATGCATGTACCCTCTTTCTTCCTCCTGGAATGTTGTACTAGATAGCTGGCTTCCTTGTGTCACAAAGACCTAGAGTGTCACCTGCTCAGAGACACCTTCCTTAACCGTTCAATTTAAAGGATTTGCCTTACCATTCCCTAGCATGGTACCTAGTGTTAAGCCTCTCTGTAACACTTACAATCTGATATTTTTGCTTTTGCTTACTTGTTTATGATGTCTCCTTTTTCTAAAATGTAAGTTCCATAAGAGCGATGACATTGTCTTGTCTATAGTGTTCACGATTCCTTGAAGACTGTAATAGGTGCTCAATAAATATTAGATAGATGCATGAACAGGTGAATGGTTAAACAAATTATGAAAACAGCATGGGAAAAGAGACGAAGAGCTAGAATACAAAAAATAAGTCTGGCAAAGCAATGATTACAAACTAAAATGGAGAGGTTTTATTAAGAAGCAGCAGGGAATAAAATGAATGAGGGATATAACTAGGCAATTCACAAAATTTAGAGCCAAAATACCAAATCAGCATACAAAAACATACACAATCTCATGAGTTATTAAATAAATGGTAATTAAAATAATTAGCTTTAAGACTGACTAAATGTTTAAGATGACAAAGCCCAGAATTGGCAATATTTCTCAAATTCACCACTATTGCTGGAGGAAACTCTGTGTCAAATCCTGAATAATCTACATATCATTTGACCTAGCAATTCAATGCTTAGAATTTATCTTAGGAAATAATTAGGCGAAATTGGGTTTCAGGAGTCTGAGACTCAGGGTCGTTTATAAAAGTGAAAAATTGAACACTGTGTAAATGTGTCACAATGGACAATTAGTTTAATGGATTACGGTATGTTCAGGCAATAGAATACTATGCATCCGTTAAATAGGTTGTTTTAGGCGTGAAAGATGTTCATGATCCATTGCTTGGTGAAAAATTCGCTTACAATACAGTGTAAGTGTATATAGTAGAATCCCAATTTCATAAAAACAAAATAAAAAATTAGATTTATGCATTGAAAATAAACTGGACTTCCAGGACCAATATAGTCAAGAAAGAATTAACTGCTGTAACTGTCACATCAAATGAAGCTGTACTGTCCGATTAGAAAGTTTGGGTCTGAATTATTGATAGGTGTAAAAAAACTAAGCAAACAACACAAAATCATTATTAACCCTTGGGAAAACAACATTCTACGATAAGAGAACAATTGCTTTAGTGCACAACATAGTTCAGCTGTGAATAACATTTCCAAGCCCTCAGAAGTGCAAACACTGAACACTGATATCAATTAAAAGGTTTTGTGATACAACTATTCTATGAGAAAATGTGAGGGGAAGTGTGTGGGGGTGATTTAAGAAAGCTGAATTCCCTTTGCCCATAGAAAAAACCAACTGAAGAGGCTGAGGTGAGAAGACTGCTTGAGTCCAGGAGTTCAAAACCAGGCTTGGCAACATGGCAAAACCCTGTCTTTACAAAAAATAAAACATTAGCCTGGTATGGTGGCATGTGCCTGTAGTCCCAGCTACTCAGGATGCTGAGGGGAGAGGATCACTTGAGCCCAATAGGTTGAGGCTGCAGTGAGCCATGATTGTGCCACTGTACTCCAGCCTGGGCAATAGAGCTAGACTCTAAGAAACACACACACACACACACACACACACACACACACACACACACACACAATAGATAACATCTAAAATAAAAGTCAATAAATAACACTATAAAGATATTATTTAGAGATATATACCAGAAGACATACAGTAATTAAAAGGTTAAATACAAGTAGTGGGACTTAGAGATGAAAAGTGTCAGTTTTCATTATAAGTGCTATTAAAATTTTGAATAAACATATGCCTATATTGATTTGATAAAAAATTAAACTTGAGGCTGGGTACAGTGCCTCATGCCTGGAATCCCAGCACTTTAGGACGCCGAGGCAGGAGGATCACATGAGCCCAGTAGTTTTAGACTAGCCTAGGCAGCATAGTGAGACCTTATCTCTACAGAAAACAAAACAAAACAAAACAAAACAAAACAAAACTTTAAAAATTAGCAGAGCATGGCAGCATGCTTATAGTCTCAGCTACTCAAAAGGCTGAGGTGGGAGGATCAATGGAGCCCTGGAGGTCAAGGCTACAGTGAACAGTGATTGCACCACTGCACTCTAGCTTGGGCAACACAGCAAGACCCTGTCTCAAAAAAAAAAAAAAAAAATTCAAATTGAAACAAAAATTAGGATTTTGACAAAAATTTTTTTTGATTTTCTACTTTATCTGGATTATATAACACATCAAGGCCTACTTTACATTATCAGAAAAAAAAAATAGTTTCCAAATGAATAGCATTCAGTTAAACAAAGGTTGAGTGAGGTCTTTTTTGTTCATTCCACTGTCTATTCATTTTTGAATAGGTGTTCTAGGGCAGTGTTTACAAAGACAAAATGCCTTAAGAAGTAAAGTGCTTCCCCACTCTTGGGAATCCAAATGAGTTCTGATGAATCAGACCAGAATCAAACGGCGCTTCCCTCAATAGCAGATTTGAGTCTGGACATTTTCTAACTGCCCCTAATTCCCAACTTGATACTACCATTCTTCATCAAGTTCATGTTCTCAGCTTCTCCAGCTGTGGGACTTAGGGAGGCCACCTGTGGTGATAAAAGAGTAAATAGCAACAGAAAAAAAAAATACTGTATAAGTTCAGTATGATGACGCAGTCTCACTCTGTCATCACTCAGGCTGGAGTACAGTGGCATGATCTCTGCTCACTGCAACCTCTGCCTCCCAGATTCAAGTGATTCTCCTGCCTCAGCCTCCCAAGTAGCTGGGACTACAGGTGCATGCAACCATGCCCAGCTAATTTTTTGTATTTTTAGTAGAGACAGGGTTTCATACTGTTAGCCAGGATGGTCTTGATCTCCTGACCTCGTGATCCACCCTCCTCGGCCTCCCAAAGTGCTGGGATTACAGGCATGAGCCACCACACCCGGCCTCAAACATTTCTAATGTATACCAGGCACTGTGCTGGGTCCTGGAGGTACAGAGGTTGGATCTGATTAAAACATTGTTAAACAATTTCATACATTGTGGCATGTACCAGGATAAAAATATTACAGGGCATGGTAGAAGCCCAAAAAGAGACTAGAAATGTCTAGTTTAAAGGAAGTAAGATTTAGGAGTAAGAGATGAAAAGTAAGAGTAAGCATTTAAGGCAGGTTTAGAACATGAGGCCCGAGCCAGACAGACTTTGACCCTGATCTCAGCTCTATCTTTTATGGAACCAATAGTAAATTACTTAACTTTTTCCAAGCTTTAGTTTTCCCCTCTGTCAAATGGGGATGGTAATTGTAGCTCTGAAGGTTAAAAGTAATGTATGACAACCGCCTAGTGACTAACAGGCACCCAAAAATGCTTCTCATAGCTGGGTGTAGTGACATGCACCTGGAGTCTCAGCTACTTGGGAGGCTGAGGTGGAATGATCACTTGAGCCTGGCATTCGAACCACTGACTCTAGCCTGGGCAACTGTGAGACCTTGCCTCCAAAAAAAAAAAAAAAATGCTTCTCATTCTGGTCATTATTTTCATATTTGAATAACCTATTAGGTAGAAAGAGTGGAAGTCTTCTTGTTCTTCCAGAGGGAAAAGACTGGTAGGCTTCAGAGAAAAGGATGCTAGTTTTCCTCCAGAGACAAAGTCCTAGGGAGAGAAGAAAATATCTACAATAATTTGTAGAATATTTTACAAGAAAAAGATATAAGCCTTAATTTTTGGATGCAGTGTGGGGTGTGGTATGTCCAGGAAGAGCTTTAGACCTTCCCACAGCATGTCTGTTTTTTCATGAACCAGCATACCATACAGCAGTGAATGAATTTCTTGACTCTGAAGAAGGGCAATGAAGCAGTGGAGGGATTATTAGGCGAATATCGGTCGTGGAAACAGAAATGAGCAAAATATTTTTAGTTACCCAAGATAACTAGTAACCGAGAAGAAGGTGGGGGTGATGGGTTTCTGTGAGGACCAACAGTGTTAGAATAAGAGGCCCCTGCCCTTGATAGGCTTTCTCAGTCCATCAGAACTCATAAATAGAAAAGCCTTTGGGAAAAAGGGTTTTGATTGAAGTAAAGCACCCATTAAAAATAACATAATAATTTTAGGCCAGGCTCCGTGGCTCATGCCTGTAATCCCAGCACTTTGGGAGGCCAAGGCAGGTGGATCAGGAGGTCAGGAGTTCAAGACCAGCCTGGCCAAGATGGTGAAACCCTGTGTCTACTAAAAATACAAAAATTAGCTGGGCATGGTGGCGGGTGCCTGTAATCCCAGCTACTCGGGAGGCTGAGGCAGAGAACTGCTTGAACCCGGGAGGCAAAGGCACCACTGCACTCCAGCCTGGGCAACAAAAGCAAGACTCTGTCTCAAAAAAAAAAAGATATTTTTTTCTTAACTAGAAATTGAATAAAAGAGTAATGTCTTTAAAGTTATTTTTTAATTAGCCTAAAATGACTTTCTCCACTCCTTGCTCACCCTTTTCTGTAGAAAATAAAAAATTTTAAAGCAAGTTAGCAGTAAGTTCAGGGAAAAAATGGAGAGCATATTTTCTAAAAAGAATTTAGCATGTTCAGAGAAACTTAATGAAGTTTAAAAACCTCTGGAAATAGAACTGGAATGTCCTTTCACTGAAGTCATTAAATATCACCCTATATTAAACCCTGGTTATTTTTTAATAAAGAAGGCTTAACAAACTCATGGCTATGAAATACACTTGGAATGGACACATAATTTAAGTGGAAAAATCATCCCAGAGTTTTGTGATCAAATATTTTCTTACATGGTGAGAATCCAGTGACCTTAAAGTGAGAGTAAACCCATTCACAGCAGTGAATTCCCTCTAACAGATATAATTTTCAACCTTGTAAAAGAGTACCTCGGTTTCATCCAGTCCTACCTGCCACACCCATTCTTTGGAACTCATGGAGAAAGGAGTAAGACAGCAAAGATATATACATGCTAGATGGAATCTGTGGTCACTTAGCTATTTTGGAATGGCTACCCAGGACCTGGAATAGCCACAGAAAGACCTTGAGTAAGAAAAAGGGAGGGGCAATATTAACACAATTCCCATCAGCTTAAGGAGGCAGGACTTCTAGTTCTGCAGGACAGCAGAGTCAGATACCACGCAGAGCCACCCACTAATAACATTTAGAAATGCAGGATAAGACACTACAGCTTTTAAAAATCTGTGGCTGTGCTCAAGTAAAGAACATCTATGGCGTGCCCATAGCAGAAGCTAGGAGAGAGCTGAGGGCCACTGACGGAGTTACATGAGGGAACACTCGCCGTTAGGAGTAGTCATCCAACCCAGTTACCTAGAATTTGACCCTTGGTGAATTGCTAACTCACTTATTAAAAACTAGGACTACTAAACTGTCCAGTAGTTCAGAGAGACCATAAGGAAGTTGTCTCAGCCATGGTTCTAGCTGGAAAAATAGAAGACGAAACCAGTAAATAATTCTCCCATGAGAGCTCAGCATCCCAGGCATCTGGAGTTTGTTTTCTACTACATTCACGGCGTGGGAAATCTTTGAGCTGAAAAGGTAATGTAAAGTTGGTCTTAGGCTGATAGCGGCTCTGGGCTATTCAAATGAAGCAAAGCAAAAACACACTGGAGGGATTCCTTAACTACTCAGGGTTCCCAGATTCTTAAATAAAAAGAGAGTTTCTGTTATAATTCCAAATTATAAAATGCACAAGGAAATTACTCTTGTGAATGAAAATAAACAGAAATAGCAAACTTAAAAACTACAGCTCAGAATATAAAATAATTGAAAAATAACCTGAAAGGGAATACAACATGCATATTTCAGACAATTAAAGGTATTAGAGGTACAGAAACAATAAGGTGAAAAAGAATTAATCAACGAAAGCTAACCCTGAGTACATGACCCAGTACATGAATGAAAGATACTAGAAATCAGAAATTTTAAAGAGATGTTAAAAGACACAGAGTATGGATTGAGAAAATCCAACATGCATCTAGTAAGAATTTCAGAAAGGCAAAATAAAGATAATGGGAAAGTAATGATATTCAAAATGATAATAGTTGAGAACTATCCAGATTTCATTTTTAAAACCATGAATTTGTAGATTGAAGAAGCACAATAAGTCTAAGCAAGATAAATGAAAACAGATTCACACTTGGACTAGTTGCAGTGAAGTTATATGAAATATAAGGAAATCAAAATATCCAGGAAGAAAAACTAGATTACTTAAAATAGGACAATAACCTGAATAGCAGCAGAATTTCTAATAGCAACATTAGAGGGTAGAAGACACTGGAATAATATCTTCAAAGTACTGAGGGAAAATAACTAGCAACTTAGAATGCTATTATCAACTAAACCATGACTAAAAACTGAGAGTAAAATAAAGACATTTTCATGAAAAGTTATTACAGTTTGCCACTAACAGAAAATATTGTTTTTTAATGCTCACAATTAGGCAAACAATATAGTTGGTAAGTCTATAGGTAAATCTAGACAGGCATTGACTCAAACTATCAAAAAGAGAAATAATGAATAGTTTAAAGGATTTTTAAAATAAAATACTAGAAAGCTATTACAAACTGAATAAATGATGAGATTGGAATAAAAGTACTTGAAGTTTCTTGTCCTGGGTCAGGTGACAGATGCTTAAAAGCTAATGGCTACCACTAAAACAAATAGGAGCGGAATCTGTGATTTCCAAACAAAGGATGAAAAGCAATTCGATAAAGCTGTGTTCTGCATATGTGAAGTTCATTTTACCTATACTCGTCTCAATTCTTATCTTCATGAACGGAATATTTCATATAAATAAGCACACAAAAACTTCATAATCAAGCCAGTACAAGGCAGGAAGTTAAAGAGAATTAGTATTTTAAAAAAGCTGATCAAGCACAATAAATGTAAAGAGATTGTCTTATTAATTAAAAAGTGGAAACTCTTATAATAGGAAAAGTTTTAGCTATATGCTGTTTATAAGGAGCATATCTAAAATAGAAAAGTAAATGATAAAGGATAAAAAGATATACCAGGCAAATATTAACCAAAAAAAAAAAAAAAAAAAGCCACTGGTGAAAAAATAGTATCAGATGAAAGAATAATTAAGACAAAAGACATGATTAAGAAGGATATTACATATTCATTAAAGAAAAAATTTATCAGAAAGATGTAATAATCACATATGTACCTAATGTGAACATATATCTGAAAGAGCCAATCTTTCAACATGGATTCCAAGTGGCTAACCAGTCCTAAATTTAAAATAGAGCCAATGACCATTGGCTGACTACAGGTCACACACATACTCTGAGTTCTGCCAAAACCAAGACCTCTGTTCCACCTTGATACTTCCAGAGCTCACCTGAACCAACCAATGTTGATGCAAGCTCAGTTGTATCAACAAACAGGGCTCGGCTGTATCAACCAATCAGAGCTCAGCTCTGTTAACCAGTCAGAACTAAGCCAGTTTGAATCTTTCATTTGCATAAACAGACCATATTAGGAACCTGGACAGGAGCTTTCACTGTGAAACCCAAAGCCTCCCTTTGTTCTCTGGAATGCACCTTCATTTTACACTGAGGGCTGTGTCTCCCCAGTTTGTAAACTGTTTACTGCAATAAAGTCTCTTTCACATTCCTTTTCAGAGAACTTTTGTTCACACTAACAGTTTAGCCTCAAAATCTATAGAAAACTGATACAAAAGGAAAAGAAATTTAGATAGCAACATAGTGGAGATTTTAAGATTCCTTTCACAGATGTGATAGATCCATAGTTGGTAGATTAAGCAGAAATCAGTAGTTATATAGACAAAAATTAGTAATTATATAGACAATTGAGACAACATAATTAACAAGCTTGAACAAAGAGACATATATAGAACTCTGAGAATTAAAGAATACACATGTTCTCAAGCATAAATAAACTTTTAAAAATAAATTGTGAGTGCAATTTTCATGCACCTGTAGTCCTAGCTACTTGGAAAGCTGAAGCAGGAGGATTGCTTGAGCCCAGAAGTTAAAGGGCTGTAGTGTGCTATTCTTTTGCTGTGAATAGTGACTACACTCCAGCCTGGGAAACATAGTGAGATCCCGTCTCTAAAAACTTTTTTAATTAAAAAATTACAAATTAATAAATTGACCATATAGTATGCTACCAACCACGTCCTAACAAATGCCAAAGAATTAACATTCTATAGACCACATCACAATAAAATTAAAAGCCAGAAGCAACAACAACAACAAATTTAATATATTTGGAAATTTTAACAAATACTTCTAAACAACTGAAGAGTAAAGAAGAAATAAGATTTTAGAACAAAATCATAATACGAACACTAAATACCAAATCTGGGAGTCAACCAATGATGTGTTGGTAAATGTATTCCAACAGGTTCCCCAAGCTGGTGTGTATATTTGGAGGGAAAGGGGGATGGGAAAGAACGATTATAATTGTAGCCTTTGTCAATATCCATAGTGTAAATATCCCACCTAGTCTATTTCAAGCTACCAACATGAAGTGTGAAGTTGGGAAGGATACACACAATAGATTCCCACAAGCCAATAGGAGCTACAGTAGGCTCCAGCACACCACTGCAAATAATTAAAATATATCTTTAAATGCATACATTAAACAAAGAAGGAAAGTTGAAAATGACAATACTCAGTATCTAAATCAAAGGTTAAAAAAAGAATAGCAGAGTAAACCCTAAGGAATTAGAAGAAAGGAAATAATAAAGAGCAAAAATTAATAACATTAAGCCAAAGACTCAGTCATGAAGAGTAACAAAAGAAAAATGGTTCTTTTAGAAGACAAATTCGATGGACCAATATCTGCTCACTTGAACAAAAGAAGAGTAATGCAAATAAAAATAAATAATATTCTTAATAGAAAAGACAAGACATAATAGGAATGTAGTAGAAAATTAACAGATAAATATTATAAACAATTTAATGCCAAGAAATTTAAAAGCTTACATTATAAAGGTAATTTTCTGGAAAAATATAACACAACTGGCTCAAAAAGAAATATAAAATGTGAACACACATATTACCATCAAAGAAACTAATTCAGGCCACCTCCCCCCTGCTGCTGTCCTTTCTAAATACACACACAAAAACAATCTCCAAGCCTGGCTGGTTTTACAGGTAACTTCTGCCTTCAAGAAATGGATCATTTTAATATTGTAAAATTACTTCAGAAGAATAGCAAAAGGAAAAAAGCTATCCAGCTCATTTTATGAGGCCATTAACTCTTGAAACAAAATGAAAAAGAAAATCTGTAGGCTAATTTCATACATGAACAAAGCAACAAACATACAAATATTTTATTTTATTTATTTTTATTTTTAACTTTTTATATGCAAGGGTACATGTGCGGATTTGTTAGATGGGTATATTGTGTGGTGCTGAGGCTTGGGTACAATTGAGCCCATCACCCAGGTGGTGAGCATAGTAATCAATAGGTAATTTTTCAAGCCTTGCCCTCCTCCTTTCTTCTCCCCTCTATAGTACCATTGTGTATTGTTTCCATTTTTATATCCATAAATAACATATTTTTAAAATCTAGCTATATAATTTCTTAAGCCATTACTAATTAAGATTTATCCAAAAATGTAAAACTGCTTTGGAAGATCTATCAATACAAATTACTGCTTTACCAGATTAAAGAAGAAAATCTGGTTTCTTTAATAAATGCGGAAAAGGTATTTAATGGAATTTAACAACCACTCTTCATGAAACCAAAATATCCCCCCAAATAAACAAATTATTTTAAACAAACTAGGAATAGATGGGAACTTCCTTAACTTAAAAAAGGATTCTTTCAAAAACCTATTGCAGGCAAGGTGTGATGGCTCACGCCTGTAATCCCAGCACTTTAAGGGGGCCACGGTGGGAGGATTACTTGAAGACAGGAGTTTGAGACCAGCCTGGACAACATAAAGAGAGATGCCTCATCTCTTAAAAAAATTAAATAAATAAATAAAAATAAATATTTAAAAACTATTACAAATATCAAATTAATTATGTCAAAAACATAAGAATACCCCTCATTCTACTTTCAATGTTATACTGTGGGTTCTGGTCTTCATAACACAAAAATAAAAGAAAAAGTTAAAATATTGAAGTGTTTACAGCAGCCTTATTCATAATAGCTCAAAACCTCTAAACAACCCAAATGTCTACCAACAAGTGAATCAGTAAACACACTGAGTTATTCCACACCATGGAATACTATTCAGTCATAAAAGAAAAGAATGGGTCTACTTGGGAGGCTGAGGCAGGAGAATTGCGTGAACCCGGGAGGCAGAGGTTGCAGTGAGCCGAGATCGTGCCACTGCACTCCAGCCTGGGCAACAGAACGAGACTCTGTCTCAAATAAAAAAAAAAAAAAAAGAAAAGAAAGAATGGGTTACTAATACAGGCAACAACATAAATGAATCTTAAAAGGGCATTGTGGCATACAAAAGCAACCAGTCTCAAAATAATATATACTTTATTATTCTGTTTATATAAAGTGCAAGGAGAGGAAAAACCAGTTGATTGGTAACAGAAAAAAGTATTGTTGGTTGCTTAGAGTTGGGAGATGGGAGTGGACAGGCAAGGAAGCACATGGTGACTGAAGTATTCTATATTTTGATTGAGGGTGTTAATTACATAAGGGTATATAATTATCAAAGCTAACTAAAATAAATAATTAACATCTGTGTATTTTATTGTATGGTAATTATATTCAATCTTTAAAAAGCACAATAGATACAAAAAGCAAAAGATTAAGAAAAAGCAGAAACATAATAGATTATATATGTGTATACACAGAATATGCAAGAGAATTAATTAAATACTAATACTAATAAATTTAAGTAGTCTTGCTAGTAATCAATATACGAAAATCAAGTTATTTTTAAAATGTATTTTTAAAGGACATTATCAACCACAGCATGAAAAACTTTAAGATACCCATAAATAAATCTAACAAATGATATGCAAGATTGTTATTGAGAAAGCAACAAAACTTTATTGAAGGAAGTGAGAAAGTACTTACTATATTCATGGATGGCTGGGTTCAGTACTTTAAAGATGACAATTTTGGGCCAGGCACGGTGGCTCACGCCTGTAATCCCAGCACTTTGGGAGGCCGAGGCGGGCGGATCACGTGGTCAGGAGATCGAGCCCATCCTGGCTAACACGGTGAAACCCTGTCTCTACAAAAAATACAAAAAAAATTAGTCAAGCCAGGTGGCTGGCACCTGTAGTCCCAGCTACTCAGGAGGCTATGGCAGGAGAAAGGCGTGAATCCAGAAGGTCGAGTTTGCCGTGAGCTGAGATTGTACCACTGCACTCCAGCCTGGGCGACAGAGCGAGACCCCATCAAAAAAAAAAAAAAAAGACATTTTTTCCCAAATTTACCTATAAATTCAATACAATTTCAATAAAAATTTCAGTAGGGTTTTTCAAAGAACTCGACAAGATGATTCTTAAATACATATGAAAGAATAAAAATTCAAGAATAGGCTAGACAATTGCAAAGAAGAAGGAGGAGAAGGAGGCAGAGAAGGAGGAAAAGAAAAAAAGCGGGGTGGTTATCCTTTTGAATATTGATACTACATTACCATGTAAAACTACACTAAACAATGTGATATTGCCGCAGGGAATAGAGAGCGTAGGAATAAAACCACTTAGATATGTAAATTTGGAATATGACAGAGATAACATCACAAATCACTGGGCAAAGAATGAGAGTATTTATTAAATGATGCTGAGACATCACCATATAGAAAAAGATAGATCCAACTATTTATATGAAAGAGGGTAAAATTGGGTACTACTTCATAGCATACTCAGTCACCTAAATGTGAAAAGCTAAATTTAAAAAGAATATATAGAAGAATATCTTGACGACATCTGAGTACCGCCGTATTACTTATAATGCTAAAAGCATAAACCATATGGAGAAAAGAAAGTATTGAGAATGTAACTACATTAAACTAAATACTTCCATGAATCAAGATGACAACAAAAAGAAGGTCAATAGCTACCATGGGAAGGTGTTTACAACCTATATAACTCACTTTATATCAGCAGAATGTCATAGAATTCGTTTAAAATCAGACAAAATGAAAATCCAAGAAAAAATAAGCATAAATAGATAATAGGCATATGAAAAGATGCTCTTACCTCTCTAGCAATCAAAGAAGAGTCCAAATGAGAATAATGAAATACCACCTCACACCAGTCAGATTGGCAAAAATCAGTGAACTCAATGATACGAAGAATTGATGGAGTTAGTGGGAAATGGAAAACCTTATACAGTGCTGGCAGGACTGCAAATTGGTACAATTACTTTGAAGAGCAATTTTGGAACAACTAAAAAAAAAATGTTAATATGAGTAACCTACCAAGCAGAAATTTGGCTTCTAGATGTTTACCAGAGAGTAAATGCACAAGGATGTACATTCAAGACTATTCGTTGCAATATTGTTCATAATAGCAAAATAACTGGAAAAAGACCCCACAAATGTTATGATTATATACTTTTTAAAAAGACAAATCCTAGGTATAGCTTTTTATGGTTGCATACATGTTTAGAGAAAGTATATAATGATACATAGCAATATCCATATAGCAATGGGATACGGCAAAGGGCTCCAGGGCCAGATTGCCTGCATTGGAATCCTGGCACACCAGCTGTGTGGCCTTGGACAAGCTGCTTAACCAATTTTTTCTCAACCTCTCATCTATAAAATGAGGGATAATAATAGTATCTATGTCATACATCTGTGGTGGGCATTTAAGGAGTTAATGTATGTAAAGTGCTTAGAATACTGCCTGGCATATAGTAAATTTGCGGTTTTTATTACCATCATTATCATCATCATTGTTGCTGTCATCAACATCATCATCAAGACAATGGTTACGTCTGGGAAGTAAGGGGGAAGGATACAGAGAAATCTACAGCTTTATGTATAAGTAAATATGCCTACATATTAACATATATTAAATTTGAGTTTAATATGAATACATTGTTGGGTGTATTTTAGTATATGGCTGTTGATGTCATATAACTGGGATTTTGCTGTGTGTTTCAGATAGTTCATATATTAAAAGTGTTTTTATGTAAAAACATGAATATTCATTGAAATATTATGGAAAAATGTTTAAACTTTATTATGGATTGAGTGACTATAAGATGAAGGTATTCTAGGAACACATTTTTGTGCAAATGCTTGACAGCTAGCTAGCAACAAGCATGTTACAACTGCAAGTTACAAGTTAATATTTGAAAAAAGAAAAACCAGAGAAATTAAAAGTATTTCTTTTTAGGGACATCTGAGATCCAAAGTAGCAGGAAATGCAGTTTCTGGGAAGGACTTAAACACAGAGAACCTGGAGATGCCACAGAAATACTGTTAGTTGATATAAGTATTAGAAAAATATATTCCCTGAGAAAACTATTACAGTATCCTGTAGAAGATTTATTCATTTTAAGATGAATATTTATTGTTCTTGAATTATGTATGCATTTATGTTTTCTGTTTGTCTTTTTGCCTGAGGCAGACTTCAGCTAGCTATATTTTAAAGAGAAACATAAAGAAAACTTTTATATTCTTTATGTGCATACACCATAATAAAGGCTTTAGTGGCTGTATTCCTAGAAAGACGATTCTCTGTCCTGGTGCTTTCAGTGGCAAGTGAAAATAGCCATTGATACCTTGCTCTTGCTTAAACAATGGAGCTTCACTGTTTGCAAACCTAAGGAGTCTGGGAGGAAGCTGTCCTAGCGTTTGTTCAGCTGCTCAACAACACCCACAAGACTCAGGCTTTTTCTGACTGCTTGTTTTGCCCTCCTGTGTGTTGGGATGTTTTGCCCAAGGTCATGAGATAGCTGCAGCAACACTAAACATTATGTCTTCCCACAGCCAAGCTCAAAGGCAGAAACAAATGGGGTAGCAGAACCCTTGCTTATCTCCTGTTTTATCAGACAGAAAAATCTTTCCCAGATGCTCTTTAAGAGAACTTCTCTTCTACCACCTTGGTGACCAGAACTGAGTCACATGGACATCCCTAAATGGTTCACTGGCAAATGGAATTGGGATTGTCGTGTCTGTGCGAGGCTCATCACGAATTTGTCGCCTAGGACTGGAATCATACCCTTCTGGCCTATTGCCACCTGTATCTGAACTAAACCAGGGTTGTATTATCAAGGAGAAAGAGCCACAAAGAGGAACACGGGCGAGTCTTACCAAATGGAAAAGGCAAAGGCGGAAAACAGAGAAAACACAGAACCATGTATTAACTACTCAGTTTTCTCTGATGAGATATTTCACTTGTGGCAGTCACTATTGGCTGTTGGGAATTACCCACCTCTTTCTTGACAAGAGTACAAGATTTGTTTATATATTGGGTGACCAAGTGTTTTCCAAAGGACTCACCTAGTGGTGAATCTTAATTGCTCTGTACCCATTATGGTAAGCCCATCCCTGTTGCCAGCGACTGCTTTAGGAATGAGAAACGGAATGTGAAGAGAAATCTTCGGTGGAGCCTCTAGAAAGGGGCAGGAGAGAGGAGACCCTCTCCCTGGTCATGGAGCATTGTGGTGTAAGGGTGTCTTTACTGTCACTGCTGCTGCCATGGTGCAAGCCTGAAGGGTGCAGGGCTTTAGCCACCATAGTGAAAATGGGTCCTGGGTGATATTGTTGAGCTCTAGATTAATTAGCCGTTTAACCACTCGACTCCCAAACTTCTTAGAATGTGAAATAATCATTTCTCTTCTTGGCTTAGGCCATTTTTGTTTGATTTTTCTGTTGCTTGCAGTCAAATCATCCTGACACCATACTCACACTGAAATGTATAAAGCAAGTAATTTAGTGAGAGGTTTTAAAAATCTAGATAGACAAGGAGCTAACAGAAACACATCTGGCTGCTTTAAACTGGTTGAATCCACATGTTCAGAATAATCAAGTCCCACAA
This sequence comes from Hylobates moloch, assembly GCF_009828535.3. Classification (NCBI taxonomy): domain Eukaryota; kingdom Metazoa; phylum Chordata; class Mammalia; order Primates; family Hylobatidae; genus Hylobates; species Hylobates moloch. Next base: position 44,951,141 of record NW_026652294.1, read on the forward strand.
TATTTAAAGAAAACCTTTTATAAAAGGTTTCCTATGTATAGGACTTTTCTGTGCCCCACGATGAGGCAGAGACTGAGAGGGCATAGGGATACAAAAAAGTACAAAATGCATGATCCTTAAATACAAGAAGTTTATAATACAGTTGAGGAGAACATTGACAGTAAAAATCCTAAATGACACATCAGTTTTAAGGTAATCCCATTATTTTCAAGGATGGCACCTATTATCAACCAAGTAATAAATTATACTATCATATCATAATGTATCCTATGTTAGAATCCCTCACCACACAAAAATCACTGGGTCCTAAAGTATATAAGACAAATCTTTAAATTCATTAGATCAGTCCTTCTTTTGAAATAGCTGCTGATGCCTGTAATCCCAGCACTTTGGGAGCCCGAGACCATCCTGGTTAACATGGTGAAACCCCATCTCTACTAAAAATACAAAAAATTAGCCGGGCGTGGTGGCGGGCACCTGTAGTCCCAGCTACTCGGGAGGCTGAGGCAGGAGAATGGCGTGAACCCAGGAGGTGGAGCTTGCAGTGAGCCGAGATCGTGCCACTGCACTCCAGCCTGGGCGACTGAGCAAGACTTCATCTCAAAAAAAAAAAAAAAAAGAAAGAAATAGCTGCTGACATCTGAATAGATTTACTTTTACCCCTAAGCAACCTGAAAATTCATGAAGGCATATGTCCAATTTTTCACTGAGGCATTTTACCATTTATGAACAATCATAGACTCATTCATTTAGTAGAGTCTAAATTAATGAGACTTCACTGTACTTGCATTTGAGTATGGTGATTTCCAACTTGATGGTTTATCTTTAAATTTGTGGATGAAAATAAAACTAACAGAGATGGCAGAGAGCAGGTTGACCCGCTTACACTTGATGTATATGTTTTGGTATTTGTGGAGAAAGTGCCCAAAGCAAGAAAGACTCTAAGTAGTGATGGGTGCATTTTGCCTTCCTGGGGACCCTGAAGGAGATGAAGGGTGCTAAGCCTTGGCAGGAAGGCAGCAACCCAGATATGAAATATTTGGGTTCTGAATGTGTCTACCAGAGCATATATTCATTAAAATTCCACTCTAGACCATAAAACAGATGCATCAATAAATAAAGCAGTAGCTCTCACTAGCTAAGTCAGGTTTGTTTCATATTTTGTTGTAGTGACTTCTAAATAAACTTTGGTTGTAGTGTGAGTGATTTAGCAGCCCTGGCTTTATTTTTATTTTAAAATATTTAATTGCCAAAATATTATATATATTCAAGGTGTACAATGTGATGATTTGGTAAGCATATACACTGTGTGCTGACTACCACAAATTAGTTAACACATCCATTACCACCCATAGTTACGTGTGTATGAGAGAAAGAGAGAGAGACGAGGTCACTTAAAATCTGCTCACTTATCAATCTTCATGTAAACAATACAGTATTATTAACTATAATCACCATGCTGTACATTAGATCCCCAGAGCTTACTTGTCTTATAACTGAAAGTTTGTACTCTTTGAGCATCTCCCCATTTCTCCCACTCTCCAGCATCAAGGGACGAGAGGGTGTTTCAATTTCTAAAACATTCTCTTCATTAGAACGATTACTGTCTGTATTAGTCCATTCTTGCATTGCTATATAGAAATACGTGAGACTGGGCCAGGAGTGGTGGCTCACACCTGTAATCCCAGCACTTTGGGAGGCCAAGGCGGATGGATCACGAGGTCAAGAGATTGAGATCATCCTGGCCAACATGGTGAAACCCCATCTCTACTAAAAATACAAAAATTAGCTGGGCGTGGTGGCAGGCGCCTGTAGTCCCAGCTACTCTGGAGGCTGAAGCAGGAGAATCACTTGAACTAGGGAGGCGGAGGATGCAGTGAGCTGAGATGGCGCCATTGCACTCCAGCAAAAAAAAAGAAAAAAAAGAAATACCTGAGACTGGGTAATTTATAAAGAAAAGAGGTTTCGCTGGCTCACAGTTCTTCAAGCTGTACAGGAAGCATAGCAGTTTCTGCTTCTGGGGAGGCGGCGCTCAGGAAGTTTCCAATCATGGCAGAAGGCAAAGTGGGAGTGAGGCACTTTACAGGGCTGGAGAACGAGGAAGAGAGAGAGTGGGAAGATGCCACACACTTTTAAACAACCAGATCTCAGGATAACTCACTCACTCACTGTCAATGAGAACTGTACTGAGGGGCCGGTGCTAAACCATTCATGAGAAACTGCCCCCATGATCCAACCACCTCCCATCAGGCCCCGCCTCCAAGGTTGAGGTTACAATTGAACATGAGATTTCCGTAGGGACACGGATCCAAACCATGTCACTGTAAAGGGTATCTTCCCTCCACTTCTCATGGAATCCTGCAATCTTGGAGGAGAGCATTACTCCATTGATTGTTAAATGAGCCTGTTTTAGTGTCAAGGTCATGAAAGACAAGAAATGAAGCTGTCCCATATTGGAGGTGACTGAAGAGGTGTGATAACTTAGTGCAATGTGGTGTATCCTGGATTGAATCCTAGAGTAGAAAAAGGACACTAATGGAAAGACTGAGAAACCCCAAATAAATTCTGCAGTTCAATTCATAGGATTATACCATGTTAATTTCTTAGTTTGGATTAATGTATCATGGCTACCTAAGACACAACCGTAGGATGCAGAGCATACAGAAACACTCTGAATATCTTTACAGTATATTTTTATTTTTTCTAGGCATTTAAATTTACCACATCAGCCTAAATTAAACTTTTTAAAAGTAAAACACTTTTAATAAATTATCTTCTGTGTGACAGAAGATACAATGTGTTTTTCTCCAGAGAAACTGATAATGTTTGCAGAGTGATTATTGGGTATAGAACCTACTTTGAAGAAATTCAGGCAGCTTGCTTGACTTTATTTCAAGGTAAATATAATGACCACTATATAGGCTATGTGGACATAGCTCATTTTCTCAGGTGAGATTTATGGAAGCGAGAAAAAGGTTAAAGTATACACTGGCAAGTCTGCTACTCATTACCCACTTGTCAGTTTGTTTACCAGCTGTGTTCTGAGAAAGAACTAGAGTTCCAGGAAGTTAAGAGGCAGGCCAAGGAGGTTATGGGGAAGTGAGAGTGTGGATCTTGGGTTTCCAGCCTTGTGTACATAACAGCTATCCTTCAACTATACTTTGGAGATATTTTCTGCATAAGATTTCATTTGGTTAAAATGTTGTATTGCATGGATTTGTCCATGGGGGTGTTCAGAGGTTCTCTTTTGTATTTTTAAACTATTCGTATGGAAAATGTCAAATATCAACAAAAAATGGAGAAAATAGTTCAGTGAATCCTCATGTACTCATCAACCAGCTTCAATAATGATCAACTCATGGCCATTCTTGTTTCATCTATACCATAATCACTCCCCCAGCAACAGCTCTCATGTCGTTATTTTGCAGTAAATCCCAGACATTACATCATTTTATCTGTATTTCTTTATGTATCTTTAAGTGATATCATTTTTGTAAAAAACATAACCGCAATATCCTTATCATACCTTAAAAAATGAAAAATAGTGCCTCATCAAATTTAAATTTCCGTCGTTACTCATAAGGTTTTTTTTAATAGTTTGTTTAAACAAGATCCATGACTTGCTTTTGCTTTTTATGTCTCTTAATTGTCATATAATCTAAAGGTCCTGCCTTTTGCAATGGTTTGTTCATTCTGCAGAGCTTTCCAGTTTCTGGGTTTTGCTGATTAGGTCCTTGTGGTATCATTTAACACATTCTTCTGTCTCTAGGCTTTTCTTCTGCTGACTGTTCTGTAAACATTCTTTTCCATGCTGGTCTCTGGTCTGGCACCATTGGTGACCTCATTCACTGCTACAGCTTTATTCCAGCCCACTTGAGATATGCACACCCAATTGCTGGGTAGAAACCACCAATTAAGTAGCCCACAGTCACCTCCAATTTCAAAAAGTCTGTCTAAAACAGAGGGCACTGTCTTCTCTCCCTTCATCTACCAAGACTTCATCCCTCCAGCGTTCCTTCTCCTCAGTGAATGGAACCACATTCTGCACCAGGGTCCATGCCAGGAATATGGGCTCCAACTCCATCTATGACTCCTTTCTCTTCTGCACTCCCTACATCCAATCCATTCCAGTCCCTGTAAATTCTCCCAGAACCATCTAACCCGTCCACTTCTCTCCATGTCCTAAGGCCAGCAATCTTGTTGATGCCACTAGTATCTCTAATCCTGGATTGTTTTAGCAGCATCCTAACTAGTTTTCCTGTCACAATTCCTGCGTTATTTTAAATTATCTTCTCATTCTGCATGTAGAATGATCTCTTGAAAATAAACCTGTTTGGGCCAGGCGTGGTGGCTCGTATCTGTAATTCCAGCACTTTGGGAGGGTGAGGTGAGTGGATCACCTGAGGTCAGGAGGCCAAAACCAGTCTGGCCAACATGGTGAAACCCCTTGTCTACTAAAAATATAAAAATTAGCCAGGCGTGGTGGTGGGCACCAGTAGTCCAGCTACTCGGGAGGCTGAGGCAGGAGAGTCGCTTGAACCCAGGAGTTGGAGGTTGCAGTGAGTTGAGATTGTGCCATTGCACTCCAGCCTGGGCAACAAAGTGAGACTCCAACTCAAAAAAAAAAAAAAAAACAAGAAAGGAAAAGAAAGAAAATAAATCTGATCATGTTGCTCTCCTATTTAGAACCTTCAATGGCTCTCTATTGCTCTGAGAATAAAAGCTAAATTGTTAAACACAGAAAACCCTTTAGGATCTGAACCCTGCTTACTTTTCCAAATTCATTTCTCCCCTCCTTTCCCCCTACTTTCTATCCTGCACCCCAGTCATCAGAGACTTCTCCTGTATCTCCAGATATGCCTCCAAGCTCTCATGCCTTTCTCCATTGCCCTCATTCCTTTTTCCCCCCTCACTTGCTTAAACCCTACTTGTGTGTGGACTTCTTCTGCTACGTGCCTTCAGATCCCCTCAGTGTAACCACCCAAGGACTGTTTTAGTTATTCCTCCAGTATGTTCTCACACCCCTGGATTTAGCCCTAATCATAGCACTGCTTGCATCCCACTGCTTGTATGTGTATGTAGCAGTGCTTACTATGTGCTAGGCTTTGGTTAGGACCTGAGTATATGCAAAGAACACAACGTGCTTCTAACTCTTAAGGAGATTACTGTGTAGCATTTAATTAATGAATTGGCTGAATTGATAAGGAAATGTGATGGTTGATTTTATGTGTCAACTTGACTGGGTTAGGGATACCTAGATAACTAGTAAAAATATTATTCCTGGCTATGTCTGTGCGGTTGTTTCTAGAAGATATTAGCATTTGAATCCTTGGACTGAGTAAAGATCACCCTCACCAATGTGGGTGGGCATCATTCAATCCATTAAGGGCCTGGATAGAATAATGCAGTGGAGGAGTAATGCATTCGCTTTCTCTTCTAGAGCTGGGATGTCTATCTTCTCCTGCCCGTGGACATCAGAGCTCCAAGTTCTTGGAATTTTGGACTCTGGAACTTACACCAGTGCCCCCCACCTCCTTCTCAGGCCTTTGACCTCAGACTGAAAATTACAGAATTGGCTTCCCTGGTTCTCTGGGCTTTGAACTCAAGACTAATTTACATAATTGGCTTTCCTGATTCTCCAACTTGCAGATGATATATCACGGGACTTCTTGGCTTCCATAATCTTATGAACCAATTTCCCTAATAAATCTTTTCTTATATCTCTCTCTACATATATATCTTATTGGTTCTGTTTCTCTGGAGAAACCAGACTAATACAAGGAATAAATGAATGATTCAATCAATTAACCAATGAGTAAAAATGCTCATGTAAATGCAACCTAGGTCTGAATAGATCGAAGGTAAACAAGATAATTCTGATTTTCAAAAACTTTTATCAAGCCGGGCACGGTGGCTCACGCCTGTAATCCCAGCACTTTGGGAGGCTGAAGCGAGCTGATCACCTGAGGTCAGGAGTTTGAGACCAGCCCGGCCAACGTGGTGAAACCCTCTACTAAAAATACAAAAATTAGCCACGTGTGGTGGTGCATGCCTGTAATCCCAGCTACTCGGAAGGCTGAGGCAGGAGAATCACTTGAACCCGCGAGGCAGAGGTTGCAGTGAGCCGAGATTGCACCATTGCACTCCACCCTGGGGGACAAGAGAGAACCTCTGTCTTAAAACAAACAAACAAACAAACAAACCAAAAAACTTTTATCAGCAGAAGTCCTTTTGTCTTTTAATAGAAATTACTCAGATTCATTCAGTAACAAATCCATTATTCACTTAATTTTGCTTGACAAGGCTTTCTTAAATGTGGCAAAACAAATTTATATTCAAAGCATTTCCTACATAAAAATGATGAAGTTATAATACAGCACATAAAACTTTGTGATAAAGCTATTCGTTAATAGGCTTCTCATATTTAATAACTCTTTTGTAAATACAGGAGATAAAGATTTTTGAAGACATTCTGGAAACAATTTCAGTAAAAAGTTAGATACAATATTACATATTGTTCTTTCAAAATACCAAAGTGTATAATAGTCCCCCTTCTTTGTAAGATACACTACTAATATGAATCTTCCATGACTATGACATATATCTCCGTATCAAAGAAAACCTGCTATGACTCTTTTTGAAACTATTAGTTGGTACACATTTAAAAAAAATTTATGCCAGGCATGATGGCTCAAACCTGTAATCACAGCACTTTGGGAGGCCAGAGTAGGCAGGTCTCTTTTTCTTTTTTTTTTTTTTTTTTTTTTTGAGATGGAGTTTTGCTCTTGTTGCCCAGGCAGGAGTGCAATGGCACAATCTTGGCTCACTGCAACCTCCACCTCCTGGGTTGAAGTGATCCTCCTGCCTCAGCTTCCCTAGCTGGGATTACAGGCATGTGCCACCATGCCCGGCTAATTTTGTATTTTTAGTAGAGTCAGGGTTTCTCCATGTTGGTTAGGCTGGTCTCGAACTCCTCACCTCAGGTGATCCACCTGCCTCAGCCTCCCAACGTGCTGGGATTACAGACATGAAACACCGCACCCAGCTGGGCAGATTTCTTGAGCCCTGGAGCTCGAGACCAGATTGGGCAACATGGCAAAACTACATCTCTACAAAAAAATTCCCTAATAAATCTCTTCTTATATATATATCTCTCTATATATATATCCTATTGGTTCTGTTTCTCTGGAGAACCCAGACTAATACAAGGAGTAAATGAATAAATGAACAAATAAATGAATCAACCAATGTAAATTCAACCTAGGTTTGAATAGACTAGGTTGCATTTAACCAGGCATGGTGGCACATGCCTGTCATCCCAGCTACTTGGGAGGCTGAGATGGGAGGATCAGTTGAGCGTGAGAGGTCAAGGCTGCAGTGAGCTATGATCATGCCATTGCACTCCAGCCTGGGTGACACTGCAAGATCCTGCCTCAAAAAAAAAGAAAATTTAGTTCCTAAAACAAGTCCATACTGCTAATATTTATACTGTTCTCCTTTAACAGATGGACTTGGGTCCTCTTTTGATTTGTCAATAATGCAACAAAGAAATTCTGGTTGCCTTTGTTGACATCCCTAAAGTAAGAGTCTTCCCACCAGCCCCTACCACGACCCCTCCCCTGCATTGTGGCCTCTCTGTGGCTCAATGTAATATAAGGGAGAGACCAGCATGGTCTGCAGACCTCAGACAACAACATTACATCATCATGATACAAGAAAGTGAGATGATGGTGTGATTTTTCAAACTCAGTTCCAAGGAATAAACATCACAGAATTATGCAGGTTATTAAGTCCCATCAAGAAAAAGCATCCTTCACTAGCTCCCTCCCAGCTCATCCCCCTTTCCTTATCTAAAATGCATATTCCATAAAATTACTATCTGGAGAATTAGGAGAAGCAAAGCTGCAAACTCTCCATTAAGCCCCAGTTTCTGACGGCGTATCCATAAGCAATTCCATTAAGGATGTCAGAGGCCCTCGATGTGTACTGGCAAGTCAGCACTTGAAAACCAACATCTAAGCAAGGTTATTCCAGATTCTCAGCTTGAGCAATAACAACAATAGCTATAAGCAGCTGAGCAAAGTCTAGCATCACTGGGAAAAACCTATACAGCAAATAAGAAAAGGTAAAGCAAGCTTGTTCTCATTAATTAGTCATAGCCAAATAAAGAGTAGAGGATTCTAAAATATGAGTTGGGTTGAAATCTTAATTCAATGATTCTCATTGTACCTAAGGTAATAAATTTACCTTGGAGTACAGCTTAATCCACATCCTATTAATTATGATATGTAATTTTGAAATTGCCATTAGTTTCTAATCCTTGCCCTGGCTTATTTAGGAAAATTTTGAATCGCCAAGTAGCCTTAATTTTTATGTTTGTACATTTGTGTCAAAACTTTCAAGTTTTATTGCATTTTTTGCTGGCATAATTTCATAGTTTAGGATTTTATTGAAATTTTTGTAACTTCTAATATGAATATGTAAATGTTTTATTATATGTAGTCTCTTTCAAGAATTAGTTTATGTTGCTTCTTGACCATGGTATAACAATGATTATTTAAATCTTAGGTTTTTTTCCTGCTTACAAGATCCATCACCATTTCTTTTATGCAGCGTTTTTATATTATTGAATTCTTAGTTATACTTGTAGTGAGCAGGAAGATTTCAGATAATTTTTTTTTTTCAGAATTGACATATACGGGCGTATTTTCTGAGTCCCAAAGTGTATCTATGAATGTCTCTGTTACATTTGCACATAGAACAAAACTGACTTACTATAAAATACTTGGGTCATATTCTTTCCAGCAAAATTATATTGAAATTGTTTCCTTTTTCAGGCATTTATTTTTGTGGTAGAAAAAAGTCTATTTTTTTCTTTATCTTCAAATTCAGTTATTTTTATTAAGTTTTTCTGATGTTAATTTTTCTTTTATTTAAATATCTAAGTCCTTCTCTTGTTAAAAGAAAATTATGTGTTAAGTTCTTTCATTATTGCTTCTCTTTGCCCTCTTGGTTTTTCCACCTGGAAATACTTTTTTTGTGTATGTGAGGTCTCCTGATTTTCTCTTCAGGCAATCCCTTTTTGATATACATGTATGTGTGTGTGTGTATATATATATATATTTAAACTAATAGACTTTTCTTTTCATTTTTAGCCATTTTAGATTTACAGGAAAAAAAGGAGTGAAAAGGGCAGAGAGTTCTCCTATGTCCCCCTTTTCCTCCTTTCAATTTTCCCTATTAACATTTGGTGTTAGTATGGCACATTTGCTACAATCAATAAACCAATATCAATACATTAATATTATCAACTAAAGTTTATAGTTTACCTTAGGGTTCACTCTGTGTTATATTTTCTATGAGTCTTAAACGTATAAGGACATATCCATCATTACAGTAACCAACAGAATAAGAGTTTCAATGTCTTAAAAATTCTCTGTGCTCTATTTCTTCATTCCTCTAGTCTACCTCAAACCCCAAGCAACCACTGATCTTCTTACTGTCTCCATAATTTTACTTTTTCTAGAATGTCATATACTTGGTATCAGGTTGGTGACCTTGTCAGGTTCACTTCTTTCACTTAGCAATATGGATTTATTTCCTCTATGTCTTTTCATAGCTTGATTAATTATGTCTTTTTATTGCTCAATGGTATTCCATTTTATGGATAAATCACAGTTTGTTTATCCATTCATCTATTTAAGGACATCTTGGTTGCTCCCAAATAATGGCAATTGCAGATAAAGTTGCTATAAACATTTGTGTCCAGGTTTTTGTGTGGACGTAAGTTTTTAACTCATTTGGGTAAATATTAAGGAGCATGATTGCTGGATCATATGGTAAAAAGTATGTTTAGTTTTGCTGGAAACTGTCACATTTTCTTCCAAAGTGATTGTACCATTTTGGCTTTCCCACCAGCAAGGAATGAGAGTTCCTGTTGCTCCACATTCTTGCCAGCATTTGGTGTTGTCAGTGTTTTGGATTTGGTCATTCTAATAGATGTGTAGTGGTGTCGCATTGTTGTTTTAATTTGCAATTCCACAGTGACATGTAGTGCAGATCTTTTTATATGCTCATTTTCCATCTGCATATTTTCTTTGGTGAGGTGTTTTTTCAAATCTTTTGTCCACTTTTTAAATTGGATTGTTTTCTGATTGTTGAGTTTGAAGAGTTCTTTATATATATTCAAATCTTTTGTCCACTTTTTAAATTGGATTGTTTTCTGATTGTTGAGTTTGAAGAGTTCTTTATATATATTCAATACCAGTCTTTGTCTGATTTGTGTTTTGCAAAGATTTTCTCCTGTTGTGTGGCTTATCTTTCCATCCTTTTAACTGTCTTTTTCAGAGAAGCTTTTAATTTTAATGAGGTCCAACTTATCTTTTGTTTTCTTTTATGAACCATGTTTCTGGTGTTGTATCTAAAAAGTCATTCTGAAACTTAAGGTCACCTGCATTTTCTCGTGTGTTTCATTCTCAGTTTTATAGTTTTGTATTCTACATTTAAGTCTATGATCCCTTTTGAGTCAATTTTTGTGAAAAGTGTAAGATCTGTGTCTAGATTCACTTTTTTGCATATGGATGTCCAGTTGTTCTAGCACCATTTCTTATATTTTTAGAATAATTTTCTCCAGTTATCCTGTCTGTGAGATCTGAAAGAACTTGTTGAACTTTTCCTCCCAGTCACTGATTTGACTTTCTATATTCTCTAGTCCTATGTTCCCTGATTCTACTGACATTTTATTGACAGTTTCTAATTCACTATTAGCTTTTTCCCTGATTGTTTCCTTAGCTCAGATTGTTTTGATGAATAAGCAGTGACCTCTCCAATATGTTTTGAAGATATGAACCAAAGGGTTTTGATTTTAAACATTTATACCTAAATTAAATGGACATTAATTCTGGTGAAAGAATCTGTTTACCTCTGTTGTTCTGCCACACACATTAATAGTAAAATATATGATATTTAATGTTCAAAGGTATTCCAGTTTGGAGAAGAAATTATATAATCAATCTCTATAAAATGATAAAACTGAATTATTTTTCTGTATGGTTCAGCTGGGCCTTGTTCTTATATGTGTCCCTATAGGGTTTTTATAGATAAAAGAAATTGATAATTATCTTTGTTGTTTTACTCTGTGCCCTACACACACAGCTCAATTCATTACAAACATTTCACTGATGCAAAAACTGATGCCCAGAGTTTGAGAATGAGGTTAGGGGAGAGTTCTGTGCTTTTCCTCTTTCATTACTATGCATAAGCCTGGAGGTAGGAAAGTGTTGTTTCTTTCTCTTTGCTTCTTTGTTTTATTGGGTGGGTGGGATGGGGGCGGGGGGTCAAAGGGAAAGGCCTTTGGCCCAGGCCGGCATCTGGCTCCCCATCTGTGGAATATCTGGGGTGGCAGTAGGATAGATAATGAGTGAGAGCAGAGGCAGATTCCCCTTTTTAAGAGGCTGAGGGCCAGGCGCAGTGCTTCATGCCTATAATCCCAGCACTTTGGGAGGCCAAGGCGGGTGGATTGCTTGAGCCCTGGAGTTTGAGACTAGCCTGGGCACATGGTGAAACTCTGTCTCTACAAAAAATTTAAAAAAAAAAAAAATAGGCAGGTATGATGGCACACACCTGTGGTCTCAGCTACCTGGGTGGCTGAGGCGGGAGGATCACTTAGCCTGGGAGGTCAAGTCTGCAGTGAGCCATGATTGTGCCATTGCACTCCAGCCTGGGGAACAGAGAGAGACCTCTCTCTCTCTCTCTCTCTCTCACACACACACACACACACACACACACAAAAGAGGCTGAGGCTGACTCCTTCTATAGACAGAGTAGCCAGGCTAGAGACCTACCAGCCTAATGAAGCTACCTACAAAGCCTACTCATTGGCTGAAATCCTGACTGAAAGCTGCCAACATTTTTAGGACTATGACATGGTGCAGGAAAAACGCAAAGCCCAAAACCTCGACCAAGCTGGGGAAAGAGATGGAACATACTGGACACACTGATCTCCCGGACTTGTTAAACACTCAATAGACTGAGAGACTGGATACAATGGCCACACCCCAGATACACGAACGTAACCAGAGATTGGCCCAGCCCATGCATATTTTAGACCCAGTGATGAGCAAAATTAACTAAGCCCTGAACACACGGAATCTCCTAAACACACAACAGGCCTGACGCAGGATCTACTTCGTATACTCAGAGCAGAGTTGACACACCACCATCCCAGACCCGCTAGCCATCTAGTTCATGTCGACAACCTGAGACCCACAGACTGCTTCCTGGCACCAAAAGAGATCTTGCCCACTGGAACTAGAGTAGGGAAGATTAGGAAGGAGGCCAATTTGAGATTACCTGGAGTCTCCAGCACAGTACCTTTGTCTTTTTTCCAGCCATATAAAACCCTGCTACTAAAAGTGTTGTCCGTGGACCGGGAGACTTGATATCACCCAGAAGTTTGTTAGAAATGCAAAAACTTAGCCCCACCTCTGACCTACTGAGTTAAAATCTGCGTTTAATACGTTCCCCAAGGACTCATACGCACTTTAAAGAATGAGCAACACTACAAATTCTTAAATATACTACCAGAAGTTTGAGCTGGGCATGATTTTATAGGATCATGCAGGATTGTAGCCAAAGAACAGGCAAGCATCCACTGTCTGTATAAAAACATGCTTGTTAACACATAAATGTCATTATGAACAGGTACTATAACAAGTAGGGAGTGATAATTTATAGGTAGTGGTTTGAAAGCTTTATTTTCTTAGTCTTTCAAAATACAAAATATTATATTATATATAAAAGATTAGGATATCTACATACTCCTTTGAACCTAATCCAGTGCCAACCAGAATTTATAAAAAGCCATATATGCTGCGGAGTTAGTTACAGGGATAAACGTTTGGCAGAATCTGCCTAGTCTCCCTCAAAATCTGGTATAACCACAGCCAGGTACTCACTCCTTTCTTGCTGGAGCTAATTGCAATTCATGAGAAGATCAAAATTGTTAATTATGTTTACAATAAAATATATGAAAAACAAATGAAATATGCTACAATTTTATAAACAATTCCTAGAAACTGCTAGAATGGCTTAGGTTTCCAGGTGTGTCTCATTTCTCACAGCTACCCATCTCCATGAGGACACTTCTATGCCAATTGCTTAATCTGGTCCCCTCATTTTGAACTATTGACTGCGTGAGTGCTGATTTGTCTTGTTTGCTCCTCCTATCACAGGGAGAATCTGTGTTTGTCCGGCATTAAAAGTTGAGATGGGTTCTGCCAAGATTGTTTGCATTCCCTTTCAAACTGTTCAGACCCAGATGAAGGGAAAAGGGAAGAGTTTATATTTGTGTCCTTTTTCTTTGCCTGATTAGAATTCCAACTGCCTCTAAGGCCTAGGATGTGAGCAGTGATCTCCCCTTCTCCCTACAACACACACACATTAAGGCAACAGCCAGGTGACTCTGGGCTGTTGGTCTCAGAGAAGTGATGTATTAGCAAAAAATAAAGAAAAAAGGCATCTCTTTCTAGGTACTGGGCTTCTAATGCCTATATTCCCCAAACATAGATTTTGGAGAAAATGTTCTTCCTTGTGATTAGAGAAGCAATGAGATTTTAGGTGAGGGATGGCAATTCCCACCCTCAAGGTTCCAACTCTCAACTTTCCCCCAACAACCACCACCAGCAAGAAAAGGAGGCCATTCTCTTGGCACAAGGTCCTTCTGCTCACCAACCAGCCTGCATAGCCATGTGCATCCACAGGGGGCATTATTTTCCACTGGGACCATCCAGCTCTGGTGTCCCTTTCTCTTTTTTCTTTCCTTTCTTTTCTTTCTTTCTTTTTCTTTCTTTCTTCTTTCTTTCTTTCTTTCTCTCTTTCCTTCTCTTTCTCTTTCTTTCTTTCTTTCCTTTTCCTTTTCTTTTTCTTTTTCTTTTTTTTTCTTCTTTTGAGACGGAGTCTTGCTCTGTCACCAGGCTGGAATGCAGTGATGTGATCTCAGCTCACTGCAGCTTTCGCCTCCCGGGTTCAAGCGATTCTCCTGCCTCAGCCTCCTGAGTAGCTGGGATTACAGGCCTGCACCACCATGCCCAGGTAATTTCTGTATTTTTAGTAGAGACAGGGTTTCACCATGTTGGCCAGGATGGTCTCGATCTCTTGACCTCATGATCCACCCCCCTCGGCCTCCCAAAGTGCTAGGATTACAGGCATGAGCCACCACGCCCAGCCCTGGTACTTTTTTCTAATTGCCACAAAGGCACCATATGTGTTTGTGGAGACCTATGCAGGATTCCTAAGAAAGGGCTCTGTTTCTTGACCTCAATTTAGGCCAAGGGAAGTAAGGAGAGGGGGTAGATTTATATGACATGATCTGCATTCCCCACACAGATTCCTGGGAAGCCATGAAGATCCTTCAGAAGCAACTCTATGGGGCACTTCTAGGCAAAAGGGGTCTCCACCTCATGCAGTTTCCTGTGCCCAAGAAGGGAGCAGGAGTAGCAGAGAAACCACTGCATCTGAGGGGCCTTACAGAAGGACAGAGGGACAACTCAGCAGGGACCTTTAGGGTCATGGAGGAAACATGAAGAGAATAGCTGGCAGGGGGTGGTCGGGGGAAAGAGAATCATAACCCACATCCAAATAATCAACACATATTGCCCCCTGACCTGACTTCCATTCCACTCTCCTGACAAATGCACATCTTCCTATTATCTAAGTGCATCCGGACTGACAGGGATAGAGACCAACGGAAAGGGAAGTGGACCTGGAGTTGACCAAGTTTGTTTCCTCCAACATTGTAGACTAGAAGCTTGGAACAGAATATAAGCTGTCACAGGGGGAAATAAGACACTTTTCTTGCTTCCTTGCATTTCTAGCCTGAGAATAGTACCTATTAACACTTCCTTCTTCTGCCCCGGTTGTACCACCGTTTATTTTTGAGAAAGGGATTTCTAATACCACTTAACACCACACTGTTAATCAGCACTATGTTCTTTTTTTTCCTTTGCTTAACTTGGCAAATGATGCGTTCATTTGAAAAAGGGTTATTTTCTTTTGGTTTATTTCTTATTTCTTTATTTTTAGTGGCATGATTCTCACAATCAGCCTTTAAGGAGTTCATAAGCAAATTCAAATTTTTCCGATAATAATGGAGATACCACTAAGGCTTACATTTTGAGCAGATGAAGTTTTCTAATAGGACAAATATTCTATAACTCCTTGGTAAAACAATAATCAATATTTAGTGCTGATTATTCTTTCAGTGTTTAAAATACCTTAAGTTATCTAAACTCGATGTGTTTGCTTTCCCACTTTTAAGGAACACATTATTTTGGGGTCCAGATGAGAAGACAAGGTGAAATTGTATGAAAAAATGTTTAAAACAAAATAAGATATCCTGACCTACCCTTTTTAAAAGTAGCAGCCCAGTGAATAAATACAGGCATGGTAAATAAAGATCTCTGGTTATCTTCTCTATGAAGCAATGGCCAGGAGAGATGAATGAAAAAAAAAAATTGAGGCAGTAATTTTCCTATTTGACTCCCTTTCTAGACTCTCTTTGGCTCACCAGTATTTACACCAAAATTTCCCTAGTTATTACTTGAAGAGGATGGTGATGAAGACATGCTGGGACATGTTATAAAGTTTATTTCCTAATTAAGATATACTTTTGGCCAGGCGTGGTGGCTCATGCCTGTAATCCGAGCACTTTAGGAGGCCAAGGAGGGAGGATCACTTGATGTCAGGAGTTCAAGACCAGCCTGGCCAACAAGGTGAAACTCTGTCTCTACTAAAAATACAAAAAATTAGCCGGGCATGGTGGTGGGTGCCTGTCATCCCAGCTATTCAGGAGGCTGAGACGGGAGAATCGCTGCAACCCAGGAGGCGGAGGTTGCAGTGAGTGGACATAGCGCCATTGCACTGCAGCCTGGGTGACAGAGCAAAACTCTGTTTTTTCCTAATATAGATTTACATAGAAAGCTTTCAGACCATGATGCTGATCTGACACTCATGAAAAAGGGAGGGAAAGAAGCAGGATTTAGCAGGGAGAAACTGATTTTGATGCTGGGCTGTCAAAGTTTAGGCTAGTCTGATTGGGAGCCTCAGACCAAAGATGATCCATTAGAGGAGCCTCACATTGGGCAGAAATGGCCAGGCCCTAGGATTTGTGTCATGCTCAGTCACTGACTGGCGCCTTTCTTCAAAGAGCATGGCCTCAGCTCAAAAGCTGAATTGGATCCAGAGGTGCGGAGCTGGAGGCTATTAGCTGACTGCACTCCTTGCAGATGAAGCAGAGGCAGGTTCTCCCACAAAGAACCGAGCAGCATGCTTCACTGTGCTTCAGTGACTGAGGCAAGCACAGTTACTAAGAGATATAACCTTTTAGAAATTAATTAGAAACAATCATTGAGAAAGTAATTGGCGGTGGGGGGGATTGGGAAGATGTTGGTCAAAGGATACAACATTTCAGTTAGACAGGAGGAATAAGTTTAAAGATCTACTATACAATATGGTGACTACAATGAATAACCATGCACTGTGTGCTTGAAATTTGCTAAAAGAGTGGATTTTAAGTGTTCTCACCACAAAGATAAATATGTGAGCTAATGCATGTTAGTTAGCTTGGTTTAGCCATTCCACAATGCACATATATTTCAAAACATCATGCTGTAGTGTACACCATAAATATATACAATTTTGTCAACTTAAAAAATAAGAAATAAAGGCTGAGCACGGTGGCTCATGCCTGTAATCCCAGCAGTTTGGGAGGCTCAGGCGGGCAGATCACTTGAGGTTAGTAGTTCGAGACCAGCCTGGCCAACATGGTGAAACCCCGTCTCTACTAAACATACAAAAAAATTAGCCGAGCGTGGTGGCAGGCACCTGTAATCCCAGCTACTCAGGAGGCTGAGGCAGGAGAATCGCTTGAACCCGGGAGATAGAGGTTGTAGTAAGCTGAGATTACACCACTGCACTCCAGCCTGGGTGACAGAGCGAGCCTCCATCTCAATAAAATAAAATAAGAAAAAAGAAATTAATTGACCTCTTTAAAAATATATAACTCTTTTGTTTCTGAGCTGGAAGCCATCTCTGAGTTCACAGAGACCCCAAACCAAACAGGAACACATGTTGACATTTATCCACAGTGTTCCTTGATCTCAGGCTCTGTGACTTTTTCTATTCTGCACACACCATCCAGGAGAATCACATTTCCAAATGGCTACCCAGAGCCTCGCCCCCTTGCCACCCCTACCGCACCTCATGCACTCTGTAGGTCAAATCACCCTGAGAAGCAGCTGCTCAGTCTCCCTATCTTTCCTAGCATCCTTGCTTCCCATCTGTTTCCTATTTCTTTGATAGATGGATGACTATTTAGGCTGAAACGCTAAATGACACCCACTGATAAGAGCTAAATGATCGCCTGATTTGTGTCTACAGAATTTAACCCAAATAAATGGCTGGTTAGTAGGGGAATTTAAAAAAAAAAAAAAAAACACATCTGTACAGGCCAAGGTTGGTGAAATTTGGGGCAAAGAGATATGCGTTTACCCTTTACACTGAGAAAACATCACCTCACAGTATAAATAATGTCCAGGCACAGCTTTACTCTCAAAAGGCACTCATTTGCTGACTATTGACCTCAGCCAATGGGTAACTCATATTTATCAGCCGATCAGGAAATTTTAATATTCTGGTTAACTTTGTCTTTCTATACTTCGATTTTCTACTCTAGACCAAGAAGCAGTAACAGTAATAAAATAACAGTGACCAAGTACCTGCTAGATCCAAAGAGTGGTAGAGTGGTATTTGTTGGTGCTTTAATTATACCATAGGTTTAATTTAGTTGTTCTATAAATTACATTCTATAATTATATTTTACAGACAAAGCTCAGAAAAGTTAAGTGGCCTAAAATCAATTAACTAGCAAATAGTAATGGTAGAGCCCGATTCAATTTAGGTCTACCTGACTCCCTAATCTTTTGCTTAATTCTTTCTCATCCCACAATTTACAATAAGATGTCAGGGTCTAAGGCTTTTAACTTGAACTCCACATCTGCTGGCATTAGTACCATCTAATAGTTGCCATGGGAGAGTGTAGGGATTATAAAGAAAATAAGATTGGTCATGAGTTGATAATTGCTGAAGCAATTATGCCTGCCTGTTGCACCTACTCAAATTAGGACAGTGAGGGGGGAGTCAGTATACTAATCTCTCTGCCTCTGTATTTGAAATTTTCCATAATAAACAGAGGCTGGTAGAAACTTTTATATGTTCCATAAAGACATTCAATAGTTACAAATGGCTCAGCACCTAGCCAGGACATTAGGAAGTTCCCACCTCAACCCAACTGGCCCACAAACACAAACACACACGCAGAGTTACACAGTTTGAGACACCTTGTAACATAAACAATGCAGATATCAATTTGTCATGAAGATGCAAAACAGAACTCTACAGATTTCAGCATTTCCAACATGTCAGCATGTGTGAATCACAGCATTCAGCTCCATTCAGTGTCTTATGTTCCTTTTCATTTGCTCAAGCCCAGCCAAGCCAAACCAGGGATCACCAGTGGGGAGAACTGCAAATGTTTGCAAACAGCAAATTAGGAGAAAATCCTAGATTTACAGAGACATGAATTATTTTGTGCAGATATAAATAAACATTGTTCTCAGCTTAGGTTCTGTCAACACCTCAGTGCTCCGTGCAAATTCATCCAAAGATAAATGCGTTAGTGTTACTCATACCTGATGAGCTCCAAAAACCACCTGAAGGGGCACACACTGTACTTTGCTCAGTTTGTTTGCAAAACTCAGCCCTTGGAACACAAAGCTACCACAAAATATGCAGCCAGCTCTGAAATATGTGTGTGTTTTCAGGCAGCCATAGGGCAAAACAGCCATTTGCTTTTGTTGATCCATGCCTCAGATCTTGGCAGTGGTTATTCCAGGAATCCCACACTTTTTTCCTCCACCCGCTCCAGTTTTTAATCAAGTAAGACATGCTGATGGTGTAACATTTGTAAAAATACAATAAAAAAGATTTAAAATTGCCTTATTTCTACTATGTAAGGTAACTACTGTGAATTTTAGATGCTTCTAGAATTTTTAATGCATATATAAACTCTTCAAAATCAAAATAGAATCATACTGTATATAACTTGCTTTGTTTATTCAAATATAGCCCATGTACATTTTAATGCCTATAAACAACATCTATAACAATATTTACGTTTCCACATATGGATATAAAACAATTTATTCAATCAAAACATATGGTGTTACTGAATATTTACTAAGAATGATTGTTGAACATTTAGGTTGTTTTTCAAGTTTTTGCTTCTGAAACTGAGCTTGGATGAATATTTTTATAGATAATTATTTCTACAAATCTATTATTATTTCCTTAGGATAAATTTTACAAGTAGAATGCACGGAGATGAACATTTTGAGACTCTAATACAAACGACCTTTCAGAAAGAGTATACAGATTTACACACCTCATCATCCTGCACCCTAACAGTGCTGAGTGATTATTTCTTCTTTATCTTTGCTGATTCAACAGGTAGAAGACTATATCATTTTATTGGAATTTGTACTTCTTTTATTACTAATGATATTTAAGTTTTTGTTGTGTTTATTGAAAGTATAACTACATTTCTGTTCATGTAATCTTGTGTGTTTATTATTTATCTCTAAGACTGTTTACATTTTAATGGTGGTATCCACTTGTTTGTCATATAGGATACAATTTCTTTCTTCAATTTTTTTTTTTTTTTTAAGAGACAGGGTTTCACTATTTTGCCCAGGCTTTCTCAAACCCCTGGGCTCAAGCAATCCTACCTCCTCAGCCTCCCCCGTAGCTGGGACTGCAGGCACACACCACCACGTCCAGCTCTTTCCTCATTTCTGATTGTTTTTTAATTTGATTTGTTATTTGGGACATGGAATTTTTAGGTTAAATAATGCATGCATTTTTATCTCATGAATTCTCTGAGTTAAATCATGCTTAGACTATCTTTCCAAAACCTATATTTTCTCCTCTTAACTCATTTACAAATGTTAATGGACCTGAAATAAATTTTGGAGTAGGGCATAAGGTATGGACATAACATTTTTCCTCCTAAGCAATGGTTCTGAGGTCCCTCCGTTGTTTTTCATATAAGCACTTTTTTCCATACCGATTTAACATGCCAGTAGTATATGCACCATACTTATATATTTGTTGGTCTGCTCTTACACTTTTCATTCTGTTCCAATGATCTTGTTATCCATTCTTGGGCAAGTACCAAGACCAAGTTATTTTAGCTATTGAAGCTTTGCAGTAAATTTAATATATTAGTGGAGAACCTTGCCTTATCCCATTTTATTTTCTAACTTTTCTTGGCTATACTCTTTCATTTATTCTTCCCAGAAAACTCTGGAATCATTTTATTACTTACTGTGTCTGGGATCATGTCACAGCAACAGATTATATTGGAGAGAATTAACATCGTTACAATATTACCTCTCCTCATACAGAAACATCGCATACCTTTCATTTTTTTCAAATATTTTATGTTCCTGGAGCAGAGGTGCACTCACTGTATATTCCATGGCTCACCTACATAGATGCCCTTGCATTGCAGTTACACTGGGGCTATGTGATTAGTTCTAACCAATGGGCTGCGAGTATAAAAGGCATTTGCCACTTATGGTCAGAAGGAATCAAGAGTGAGTCCCTCACACTATTCTCTAAGGTTGGTAACCACCGAGGCCACATATTAAGAATGGTGAAGCTGCAAAGTGAAAGCCTCTTGGATCTGTGAGTTTCCACTTGAAGGATGGCAATCTTAAAGTCACTCAGCCTGCATCGGGCTTGAAGTGAGTGGGAAATAAACCTTTTGTTTGTGTTAAGACATTGAGATTTGGGGACTTATTTGTTACCATAGAGCAGTTCCCTTAGTAAAGGTTGCAAATTGCTTATTCAATTTATTTCCATATATGGATATTTCTGTTGTTATTGTGACAGGGAAATTTTTCAATAGTCCTAAGTAACTATTGCTAAGATGAGAAGAGCACTTTTGAATATAGAAATGATATATCTCTGCACTTATTTCCTTCCATTTATGGTAGAAATTCTGTGACAAATAAAGAATATGTCGATGCCTCAGATTGGTCTTCTTCTTTTGAAGTATTGAATTTTTTGTGTTTGCCTATCTTGCCTGCACGGGGAAAAGGGGGAGGATCTATGTTTATCACACTGGGAGTGTTGGGATAAGTTCTTTCAAAGATTAAGTCTTATCTTTCTAGCTCAGATGGAGGGATAGGGAGATTTAAATAATATAATGACATAGCCTTTCTGGTAGGCAGAATAACGGCCCCTCAAAGATGTCCACAACCTAATCCCAGGAACCAGTGAATGTGTTAGGCTAAATGGCAAAGGGGCATTAAGCTTACAGATGGAATTAATACTGCTAATCATCCAACCCTAAAATAGAGAGATTATCCTGGATTATCCAGCTGGGCCCAATGTAATCAGAAGGGTCCTTAAATGTAAAAGAAGAAGGCGGAAGATGAGTTAGTGTCAGGGTAATGCAGCAGGAGATGGATTTGATCAGCCATTACTGGCTTTGAAGAGGGAAGGGGCTGCAAGCCAAGGAATGCACGTGACAGCCTTCAAAACTGGAAAAGACAAGCAAATGAGTTCTTCCCTAGAGCCTCCAGAAGGAACAAAGCCCTGCCAATACCTTGATTTTTAGCTCAGTGAAACTCATTTAGGACTTCTGACCACCAGAACTGTAAGAAAATATATTTGTGTTGTTTCAAGCACCAAGTTTGTGGTGCTTGTTATAGGAGCAATAGGAACCAAATACTAGCTTTGAGTCAGATCTAGATTCAATGCTCAAACCCATCAATCATTAATTATCTGAAATTAAACAGCTTTTGAAAAACCATTCTAAACCTTTGTTTCATTGCATATAAAATGCGTATAATAATATCTACTTCAGAGATTGGTAATGCTGGTAATAATAATAGTGGCAATATCGTCAATAATAGTGGCTGCATTTGCTGAACGCTAAATTCTGGTTACAGAGCCAAGTAATCTACATACTGGGCATAACATTCTTAGCTCATAACTTTTCCACTAATAACTCACCAACACTCAAAAACAAACCCTTGATCTAGGTACTATTATTGTCTCCATTTAAAGATGAGTTGAGGCACAGAGGTTAAATATCTTGCCAATATTTAAAGACCCAGTACATACAGGAGCTTGTATTTAAATGTAGGCAGAGTTCAGAGCCCATGCTCTTAAATGGAGGCCATCATGCTTTGATTTACCATAGTATTACCCTATACCAGATAAGAGGCCCATTTGCCTAGGAGGTCAGGGAGAGAGCAGATATATGGGGTAGGAATGTCACTCCTCTGCCTAAGATAGTCTATTCCTGTTTGTAGTTCTAGCTCAGTTACCTAGAGCTCTAGGGCAATGTTTCAGAGCAATTCTCCCCAGCAACCACCCACTTCCTTAGTTTTAAGGCAGTTTTGCAACTGCCCTGCTTTATTCAGACTGGGAATTCATTCCAAGTGTAAACTGCATTTGAATGCTTCAAGTAGCTTCTGTGTTGGTTCCAGATGCACTCACCCCCAGATTTTAACTGTCTTCTTGCTCCAAGTTTGGGGAGGGAGGTATTGGTTAAATTTTGCTTAGTGGCCCTTCTTCTTTCTCCTTAGATGAGTCTCACTTTATATATGTCATGAATCACAAATCAATGGGCCATTTTCCCAGTCTAACCTCATCTATACTCTAATTTGCAGAAATTCTTAGAAATTATAGCCAAGTGGACGCTACCTGGTTTCAAATGCAGAGGGTTTTGTTTTGTTTTGTTTTTTGTTTGTTTGTTTTTAAATATAGAGACTTTGGGAGGGAGAACTGATTAAATGTGTGGGTTCAAACCCTTATTTTAAATAAGTGGTCCTTTCATAGATCTTTCCAAGAGAATTTGGAAAACACTAAGTGGAAACCCAGATGTCTGTTGAGGGAAATGGTTATCTTCTCTGGACCTTACACCACCCTCTTTATGTGGAAGGGAATAGTACTGCAAGGATTGATTTTCCCACTGAAACTTTCCTTAGAAAATGGAAATGATTAGAGTCAGTTTCAAATAACATTTTTCCCTCAATTGCATAAATCAGAGTGCTAGCTAGAGCTCATTTTCAGATCATGTTCTTTTTGTGTTCCTGTCAGTTGCTGGTTTTCAAACACCCATTCATAGAAGAGATCTTATCTATGGAAAAAGTTCTTCACTACTCTGGGGCAAAATATTAAAGGATTTTTTTCATAAAGCTAAATTATTCTATTTAAATAGCCATCAGTTTATGTATCTTTAAAATTTTTTTGGCATTAAAATAATCTGTCTTTTATGAAATGATTCTAACACTAGATGGGAGTTTGACGTGTTTTAAGCACCCTTACAACATTAAAAGTTGGCAATACTATGTTGGTTTCAAAATTATTTTTGACGTTTTTTTCTGGTCTACATAATTCCAAACCCTATGAACCACTGGAATGTATCTTTGAATAGTTTTTCAACAACTGGAATATTTTCTGAGCCCTTGCATTTTTGAGAATGCCCGCCTGTCCTAGTGAAAGACAAATTGCTGGTTATAACATTCTTAGCTCATAACTTTTCCCTCCTCAAAAACAGTGGAGCCGTTTGGCATCTAACTGTTGCATAGGAAACATCTGAAACCAACCCAAAGTTTTGTTCTCCTGTAAATAAATTTTTACTGAATAGTTGAAAGATTTCTTTCATTTATTACACTTTCTCCCTTTCTCAAGGCATTGTACACATTTTCACCAATAACCACATGCCACTGAGATGGAATATGTGGTGGCTGATGGCCAAGTGGCTAGATTCTAGCATCTCCTAAGTTCAAACCGAGTTTCCATACTTTACTAGCCACTGTATCCTTGGGCAAAGTTATGGGTTGAATTGTATCTACCCAAAAGATATGATGATGTTCTAATCCCCCGTATCTGTGAATGTCATTTTGTTTTTTTTTTTTTTTTTGAGACAGGGTCTCACTCTATCACCTAGGCTGGAGTGCAGTGGTGGGATCATGGCTCACTGCAGCCTCTATCTCCTGGGCTTAAGGGACGCTCCAGCCCCAGCCTCCCAAGTGGAAGGGACTACTGGCACTCACAATAATGCCCAGCTAATTTTAAAATTTTTTTGTAGAGATAGAGTCTGACTGTGTTACCCATGCTGGTCTCAAACCCCTGAGTTCAGGGAATCCTCCCACCTTGGCCTCCAAAGTGCTGAGATTACAGGTGTGAGCCACACACCCAGCCTGAATGTGATCTTAGTTGGTGTAATCAAATTAAGGTGAGGTTATTAGGGTGGACCCTAATCTAATAAGACTGGTGTCCTTTTAAGAAGAGAGAAATTTGGACACAGACACCTAGGGAGAAGAATGCCATGGGAAGACAGACACAAGGAAAGACAGCCACGTGAAGATGGAGGCAGAGACTTGAGTTTTGCTGCCACGAGCCAAAGAATGCCAGGGGCTACCAGAAGCTGGAAGAGGTAAGAAAGGATCCTTGCTGGAGGTTTCTGAGGAAGCATGGCCCCTCGGACACTTCTAGCTTGGTAAGAGTGAGACAATAGGCATCTGTTGTTTACAGTTACCCAGTCATTACAGCAGCCCCAGGAAACTAAAGCAACTGATTTCTCAAACACTTTGGGCTTCAATGACATCATGAAATGTAGATGATAATGTGTTTAAAGTTGTAAGATTATAAGATTGTTGAGAAGATTAAATGTGACAAGATATACAAATTCTGGCACATTCTAGCTAATAAATAAAATGGGTTGTTTGTTGTCATCATCCTCAACACCACCACTACCATCACCACCACCCCCTTCCTTGAATAGTCCTCTTTCCTGGAAACACTTTTTTTTCTATACTCTTGAAATTTTTATACAAAGCTTGTATGATTTTTATAACACAATAAAGTCATTTTTTTTAAACTGTGGATTCTCAGGCCACCACCAAAAATCTTTGATTCAGTGGGTCTTGGTGGAATGGGTATTGTTTGAAGGTATCCAGATATGAACTCTCATTAAGCACTGCAAGTGCAATGTCATTTAAGTATAGATCTTGCATTAGTATTCCTGTTCTATAAATATGGAAACTGAAATAAAAGAAAATTGAACCAAGTCAGAAAATGTAAACTTGAGTAACTTTTTCAAGGTTGAACTTCAATGACTTCACCAGTTTGATGAAATGAGTCTAGGCCCTAAACTTCCAGATAACGAGGCATTGTAATACCTCAACAATACCTCCATAATACATAAAAAATGGGAGATGGTCCAATAGGAGGATTAAGAACACATGTTTTGGAATCAGAAAGGTTTAAATTCTAGCTGCAGCACTTACTTTCTAGCTATGGGAACTTGGGAAAATTATTTAACTTTTTAAGGTCTTAGCTTTTCTTTTCTCCTTTTTTTTTTTTGGAGATGGAGTCTTGCCTTGTTGCCCTGGCTGGTAGTGCAGTGGCGCTATCTCAGCTCACTGCAAGCTCTGCCTCCCGGGTTCACGCCCTTCTCCCGCCTCAGCCTCCCAAGTAGCTGGGATTACAGGCGCCCACCACCACGCCCGGCTAATTTTTTGTATTTTTAGTAGAGACGGGATTTCATTATGTTAACCAGGACGGTCTCAATCTCCTGACCTCATGATCCACCCGCCTCAGCCTCCCAAAGTGCTGGGATTACAGGCATGAGCTACCACGCTCAGCCCAGGTCTTAGCTTTTCATCTGAACATAGGAATACCATGTATCTCGGTTCTTGTGAAAAAGTGAATGAGATGTCATAATTAAGCATTATAAGTATTATTGTTAGCACAGTAAGTGCTAAGTAAATAGTACATTTTTGCAACATACATTGACATTTATTTCAAAAAAAGAAATCAGCATTTTCATCTGCTATTGATTGTCTTAAAGGTACAAATCCCTTTGGTAGGCTGAGGTGGGCGGATCACGAGGTCAGGAGATCGAGACCATCCTGGCTAACATAGTGAAACCCTGTCTCTACTAAAGATACAAAAAATTAGCCAGGCATGGTGGCGGGCGCCTGTAGTCCCAGCTACTAGGGAGGCTGAGGCAGGAGAATGGCGTGAACCCGGGAGGCGGAGCTTGCAGTGAGCTGAGATCGAGCCACCGCACTCCAGCCTGGGCGACAGGGCGACACTCAGTCTCAAAAAAAAAAAAGGTACAAATGCAGGGAGAAAGAAGGACCATAGATTAGAAATAGCGCCTGATTTTAGAAAAGAATGCTCTCCATGCTTTCCCTTCCTAGTGGCTTGTTAATGATTATTGTTCTGATAATAACTTACCTGGGATTCTACTTATTAATATGCCCTTAGAGATTCTTCTTGTACCATGTTATTCTCTATTTTTATAATATGGATTATAAAAATTGACAGGTCATTTGATTGATAGATCATATTGATTGACAAGTCATCTACCAGAATACATAAGACTCATTTTTAAGAGTACCTCATAGCTAAGAGAAAATGTATCTGTGAGAATGCTGTGACTGGTTATGACTTCCTCAATCAGCAGTGCCCAATAAGGTTAGTTTCCCGCTATGCTTAGAACATTTCACCGTATTCTTCATGAAGCTCTAAGATGTCAAGAAGGGAACAAGGCAAGAAATGCTTTCCTTGTTGTGGGAAATCAGACATTCTAGCGGGGGTGGAGCCAAGATGGCCAAATAGGAACAGCTCCAGTCTACAGACCCCAGCGTGAGCGACGCAGAAGACGAGTGATTTCTGCGTTTCCATCTGAGGTACTGGGTTCATCTCATTAGGGAGTGCCAAACAGTGGGTGCAGGACAGTTGGTGCAGCGCACCGTGCACGAGCCGAAGCAGGGCGAGGCATTGCCTCACTCGGGAAGCGCAAGGGGCCAGGGAGTTCCCTTTCCTAGTCAAAGAAAGGGGTGACAGACGGAACCTGGAAAGTCGGGTCACTTCCACCCTAATACTGCACTTTTCCAACAGGCTTGGAAAACGGCACACCAGGAGATTGTGTCCCCCATCTGGCTCAGAGGGTCCTACCTCCACGGAGTCTCGCTGATTGCTAGCACAGCAGTCTGAGATCAAACTGCAAGGCAGCAGCGAGGCTGGGGGAGGGGCGCCCGCCATTGCCCAGGCTTCCTTAAGTAAACAAAGCAGCCAGGAAGCTCGAACTGGGTGGAGCCCACCACAGCTCAAGGAGGCCTGCCTGCCTCTGTAGGTTCCACCTCTGGGGGCAGGGCACAGACAAACAAAAACTCAGCAGTAACCTCTGCAGACTTAAATGTCCCTGTCTGACAGCTTTCAAGAGAGTAGTGGTTCTCCTAGCACGCAGCTGGAGATCTGAGAACAGGCAGACTGCCTCCTAAAGTGGGACCCTGACCCCTGAGCAGCCTAACTGGGAGGCACCCCCCAGTAGGGACAGACTGACACCTCACTCGGCCAGGTACTCCTCTGAGACAAAACCTCCAGAGGAACGATCAGACAGCTGAATTTGCGGTTCAAGAAAATCCGCTGTTCTGCAGCCACCGCTGCTGTCACCCAGCCAAACAGGGTCTGGAGTGGACCTCTAGCAAACTCCAACAGACCTGCAGCTGAGCGTCCTGTCTGTCAGAAGGAAAACTAACAAACAGAAAGGACACCCACACCAAAAACCCATCTGTACATCACCATAATCAAACACCAAAAGTAGAAAAAACTACAAAGATGGGGAGAAAACAGAGCAGAAAAAATGGAAACTCTAAAAAGCAGAGCTCCTCTCCTCCTCCAAAGGAATGCAGTTCCTCACCAGCAACAGAACAAAGCTGGATGGAGAATGACTTTGACGAGTTAAGAGAAGAAGGCTTCAGATGATCAAACTACTCCGAGCTACAGGAGGAAATTCAAACCAATGGCAAAGAAGTTAAAAACTTTGAAAAAAAATTAGACAAATGTTTAACTAAAATAACCAATGCAGAGAAGTGCTTACAGGAGCTGATGGAGCTAAAAGCCAGGTTTCGAGAACTATGTGAAGACTGCAGAAGCCTCAGTAGCCGATGCGATCAACTGGAAGAAAGGGTATCAGTGATGGAAGATGAAATGAATGAGATGAAGCGAGAAGGGAAGTTTAGAGAAAAAAGAATAAAAAGAAATGAACAAAGCTGCTGAGAAATATGGGACTATGTGGAAAGACCAAATCCACGTCTGATTGGTGTACCTGAAAGTGATGGGGAGAATGGAATGAAGTTGGAAAACACTCTGCAGGATATTATCCAGGAGAACTTCCCTAATCTAGCAAGGCAGGCCAACATTCAGATTCAGGAAATACAGAGAACACCACATAGATACTCCTCGAGAAGAGCAACTCCAAAACACATAATTGTCAGATTCACCAAAGTTGAAATGAAGGAAAAAATGTTAAGGGCGGCCAGAGAGAAAAGTCGGGTTACCCACAAAGGGAAGCCCATCAGACTAACAGCTATCTCTTGGCAGAAACTCCACAAGCCAGAAGAGACTGGGGGCCAATATTCAACATTCTTAAAGAAAAGAATTTTCAACCCAGAATTTCATATCCAGCCAAACTAAACTTCATAAGTGAAGGAGAAATAAAATACTTTACAGACAAGCAAATGCTGAGTGATTTTGTCACCACCAGGCCTGCCCTAAAAGAGGTCCTGAAGGAAGCACTAAACATGGAAACGAACAACTGGTACCAGCCACTGCAAAAACATGCCACATTGTAAAGACCATCGAGGCTAGGAAGAAACTGCATCAACTAATGAGCAAAATAACCAGCTAACATCATAATGACAGGATCAAATTCACACATAACAATATTAACTCTAAATGTAAATGGGCTAAATCCTCCAATTAAAAGACACAGACTGGCAAACTGGATAAGGAGTCAAGACCCATCAGTGTACTGTATTCAGGAAACCCATCTCACATGCAGAGACACACATAGACTCAAAATAAAGGGATGGAGGAAGATCTACCAAGCAAATGGAAAACAAAAAAAGGCAGGGGTTGCAATCCTAGTCTCTGATAAAATAGACTTTAAACCAACAAAGATCAAAAGAGACAAAGAAGGCCATTACATAATGGTAAAGGGATTGATTCAACAAGAAGAGCTAACTATCCTAAATATATATGCACCCAACACAGGAGCACCCAAATTCATAAAGCAAGTCCTGAGTGACCTACAAAGAGACTTAGACTCCCACACAATAATAATGGGAGATTTTAACACCCCACTGTCAACATTAGACAGATCAACGAGACAGAAAGTTAACAAGGACACCCAGGAATTGAACTCAGCTGTGCACCAAGCGGACCTAATAGACATTTACAGAACTCTCCACCCCAAATCAACAGAATATACATTTTTTTCAGCACCACACCACACCTATTCCAAAATTGACCACATAGTTGGAAGTAAAGCTCTCCTCAGCAAATGTAAAAGAACAGAAATTATAACAAACTGTCTCTCAGACCACAGTGCAATCAAACTAGAACTCAGGATTAAGAAACTCAAAACCGCTCAACTACATGGAAACTGAGCAATCTGCTCCTAAATGACTACTGGGTACATAATGAAATGAAGGCAGAAATAAAGATGTTCTTTGAAACCAACGAGAACAAAGACACAACATACCAGAATCTCTGGGACACATTCAAAGCAATGTGTAGAGGGAAATTTATAGCACTAAATGCCCACAAGAGAAAGCAGGAAAGATCCAAAATTGACACCCTAACATCACAATTAAAAGAACTAGAAAAGCAAGAGCAAACACATTCAAAAGCTAGCAGAAGGCAAAAAATAACTAAAATCAGAGCAGAACTGAAGGAAATAGAGACACAAAAAACCCTTCAAAAAATTAATGAATCCAGGAGCTGGTTTTTTGAAAAGATCAACAAAATTGATAGACCGCTAGCAAGACTACTAAAGAAGAAAAGAGAGAAGAATCAATTAGACGCAATAAAAAATGATAAAGGGGATATCACCACCGATCCCACAGAAATACAATCTACCATCAGAGAATACTACAAACACCTCTATGCAAATAAACTAGAAAATCTAGAAGAAATGGATAAATTCCTCGACAAATACACCCTCCCAAGACTAAACCAAGAAGTTGAATCTCTGAATAGACCAATAACAGGCTCTGAAATTGTGGCAATAATCAATAGCTTACCAACCAAAAGAGTCCAGGACCTGACGGATTCACAGCCGAATTCTACCAGAGGTACAAGGAGGAACTGGTACCATTCCTTCTGAAACTATTCCAATCAATAGAAAAAGAGGGAATCCTCCCTAACACATTTTATGATGCCAGCATCATCCTGATACCAAAGCCTGGCAGAGACACAACCAAAAGAGAGAATTTCAGACCAATATCCTTGATGAACATTGATGCAAAAATCCTCAATAAAATACTGGCAAACCGAATCCAGCAGCACATCAAAACGCTTATCCACCATGATCAAGTGGGCTTCATCCCTGGGATGCAAGGCTGGTTCAACATATGCAAATCAATAAATGTAATCCAGCATATAAACAGAACCAAAGACAAAAACCACATGATTATCTCAACAGATGCAGAAAAGGCCTTTGACAAAATTCAACAACCCTTCATGCTAAAAACTCTCAATAAATTAGGTATTGATGGGACGTATCTCAAAATAATAAGAGCTATCTATGACAAACCTACAGCCAATATCATACTGAATGGGCAAAAACTGGAAGCATTCCCTTTGAAAACTGGCACAAGACAGGGATGCCCACTCTCACCACTCCTGTTCAACCTAATGTTGGAAGTTCTGGCCAGGACAATCAGGCAGGAGAAGGAAATAAAGGGTATTCAATTAGGAAAAGAGGAAGTCAAACTGTCCCTGTTTGCAAATGACATGATTGTATATCTAGAAAACCCCATTGTCTCAGCCCAAAATCTCCTGAAGCTGATAAGCAACTTCAGCAAAGTCTCAGGATACAAAATCAATGTACAAAAATCACAAGCATTCTTGTACACCAATCACAGACAAACAAAGAGCCAAATCACGAGTGAACTCCCATTCACAATTGCTTCAAAGAGAATAAAATACCTAGGAATCCAACTTACAAGGGATGCGAAGGACCTCTTCAAGAAGAACTACAAACCACTGCTCAATGAAATAAAAGAGGATACAAACAAATGGAAGAACATTCCATGCTCATGGGTTGGAAGAACCAATATCGTGAAAATGGCCATACTGCCCAAGGTAATTTATAGATTCAATGCCATCCCCATCAAGCTACCAATGACTTTCTTCACAGAATTGGAAAAAACTACTTTAAAGTTCATATGAAACCAAAAAAGAGCCTGCATCGCCAAATCAATCCTAAGCCAAAAGAGCAAAGCTGGAGGCATCACGCTACCTGACTTCAAACTATACTACAAGGCTACAGTAACCAAAACAGCATGGTACTGGTACCAAAACAGAGACATAGATCAATGGAACAGAACACAGCTCTCAGAAATAATGCCACATATCTACAACTATCTGATCTTTGACAAACCTGACAAAAACAAGAAATGGGGAAAGGATTCCCTATTTAATAAATGGTGCTGGGAAAA